>NC_063196.1:32965834-33265834 GCF_017589495.1 Alosa alosa | reverse complement strand
TAACCCCAAACCACCAGTGGGCTGCGTGCCCTTCATGACATAAGAGCAGGCTTGCTGACCCCAGGGAGGACAATTCCGGAGACACAAACTCATACACACACACACACACACACACACACACACACACACACACACACACACACACACACACACACACACGCACACAGATACATTCAGTCTGCCGTTCAGGAGAATATTACACTCTGAATGTCTGATGTATGTATATGTTTTCATAAATGTAGTCATTTTAACCACACAGTGCCACTTGGTTTATTAATGTAGTCATTTTAACCACACAGTGCCACTTGGAATCACATAAAATAGTCTCAACATTTTCAAGGAATTCAAATTTCCTTCATGAAAAACTACCTCAGTACATCTAACATTGTTTTGGCACCCATTGCCAAGTGAGTGATAACGTCATTATAAGTAACCCACAATGTGATCACTTAAAAGGACCACGCAAACAGGGGTCATGTTTCATTCTAGAGGGGTTCATTTTGTGATGCTGACAAGCTCACTGAATGCTATTCTAAAAACAATGATTTACTAGAGCTGTGGAGTCACACTCTGTCCCTTGGCCTGCCTCTCCCCCTAGTGTCTGGACATGGTATTGCATATCCTGTGAGTAAAAAAAAATAGATATAGGATAGTCACTTAGCTACCAGGGTGCTCTTAGTCCATTTCCTGTTTTTAAGGGGTAGATAATAAGCTGGCCCTCTTTAAAGGTCAGAGCGTGTTAGACGCTTAAGCATCCTATCCCGCGAGCGCTCCGTGCTGTCCGCTGGACTTCACTAATGGCGCTCCGCTTCCCCCTCGTTTCTCTTCGCAGGTGACCTTGAGCGCAAGTTTGACCTTGAGATCAGTCCTCTCTGCAATCAACAGTCTGACTCAGTTCCTGCTATTCAGATCGGTAAGTCCCTCGAGATCGGAACTCAAACTGTTCTTTGATTTACAAAACGGTGTTAACTCTGCACTGGAAGTGGCCATGGTACACTTGCATACTGAATGTGTATCATACAGTATGTTAAGGTCAGATGTGTCACTAAGCTTGTGGAAGCGGGATTTCCACCAGTGTCCCTCGCAACCAGTTCATGATTAACAAAAGAAGAACTCAAATACAAATCTGAATATGTTAACTATGCATATAATTAAGTAAGAAGATGTTATTTTTCTGGTATCTCAACAACAATATTTCCTAGATCAGCAAACTCTTTAAAAATCACTTCTGTGTAATATAGCAGAATGTTTCATTCTGTTGGACTTGAGTTGTCTTGCTGAAAGCACTGGTACACTCTTTCACTGACACTCACACCCTTGAGAGGCAGCCGAGGGCTAGCTGGTTAGCATGTAAACCTTAGTGGATATCTGGACAAAATCTGTTACAATTTCTAGGTCATTTTCAGATGTTTTAAACTTAAAAAAACGGCATAGCCTCTTACTTTACACACACCACACACACCCCACACCCTTCGTTTTTCACACCATGCTTTGACCTCTGACCCCTGACCTCTCCTCCTGCTCAGGGTTCATCTCCTATATTGTGGAGCCGCTTTTCGAGGAGTGGATGCGCTTCACAGATGCCAGCGATTTGGCAGAGAGCATGATGGGACACCTGCGGAAGAACAAGGCACGCTGGCGCCAACTCAGGCAGGAGCCGCAGCCAGGCTCCCCACTCCAGGAGGAGGCCGAGGGACCAGAGGATTCTGGGACGCCGTGAACCTCCACTCCAGACGGCCTTATTTAAAAAGGGGGGGGCACCTTTTTCCAAAACCTCCTTCTTCTGCTCTTCACTGTTTCTGCCCTGTAGCTTCCTGCCAGCTGAAGGCTTTGAGGGGTGTTCAGAGGAGTCATACGAGCAGGGTATAGTGCCCCCTGGTGGATGGAGGACCAAGCCTGATCGTAGATTGAGTTTGAAGCAGAGCGATGAAGCCAAATAAACCGGAAACCTCAACTTCACCTCTGACTAATGGATGTTTGAGGATTTTCCTTTTTTATTTCTTAACAAAAAGAAAAACACTTCTATAGTTTTTAATGGATTCTTTCAGGGGGTAGGGGACATGAAGAGCCATTCAAACACGTGTTTACCCACGATGCAACACTGCATCACTGGATGCAACTAAAAGGACTTTTTTAAAGGGAATCAGAAGTGAAGAAGCCAAAAAACAGTCAGCTGGACTGCACAAGATGAAAGCTACCCCAACACAGGAAGTAACTGAAGAAATACAAAGTGTACAGATGAATATAACCTTTCTAGAGGATCTTATAAACAAAAATAAATGACATTCCTACATATTTTACCTTTTTGTACAGCTTGCACTGACATTAAATGATAATTGATTTTAACTTTCAAACTCTTTCCATTGTACAGCCTTTTTAAAGGAAGCTTTGGAGAAGACACAAGACAGAGAGAGAGACAGAGAGAAAGAGAGAGAGACAGAGAGAAAGAAAGAGAGAGAGAGAGAAAGGATTTTATGAAATGAAACATACATGTGCCAGGATTAGCATTGTGTTACTGTATATTGTGTACATGCAGTGGCTTGGAGAAATATTTAGCCCTCTGAGAGTCCTCACCATTTTCACGCTTATAAAAGATCCTTACACTTACTTTCACAATCGGTGTATTACTGCAAGCTTTTATGCAGTCGTATATTTACAAAGGCAATATAAATTATTTGTCTGTTATCCTTATAAAATAGTTAAATAAAAATAACTCAGATATCCTACCCAGATATCCTTTTATAAGTATTCAAACCCTTGTACTTTTGGCCAATTTTTATCAATGTGCCACATGAGGTGTATAGTCAAACACTAGCAATGCGTCAAAAAATACCATCCCTGTTGTAAAATACCATCCCTGTTGTAAAATACCATCCCTGTTCTAAGATATGGCAGTAGTAAAATGTCTCCATGGGGATATTTCGTATCTGCGGCAACTGGGAAACATTTTTAATTTGAAGGAAGATTGAATGGTAACTAATTCTACACATAGCATAAAATGGAATATCTTTATTGTCATTACACATGCAACAAAATAGTTTGAAGCCACCATGCACAATGTCTTGAAAAACAATAAACAGGATTAAGTGAATATTCTGCAATGACTCAATGAAATCCCAAATTTGGGACATATTGCAGAATAATATACAATGATGGTTCTGTCTCACATCAAAACCGTTAAAGGTGCTGTGTCAAGATTACCAGTGCATTTTTAGTTTAAAACATAAATAGGAATATCAACAGGATGTAAAGAAACGACTGTTTTGACGTAATCTAAAAGAAACACCTACACTCTGTGTTGCACAGATATCCACTGAAGCTGGCATACAAACCAGCTTGCATCGGCCTGGCTCCCGTGGCTGTGTTCAGGCATACACCTTCAAGCCTCTTATGGCATAACATGGGTGCTGTAGCCTATCAAATATTAATATAAAGAGGTTGAATATTTTTGGTTTTGATTAATTTATTATTTTTTTAATCAACTTGCACTCTGTGCATTCAAAAATGCTGGTCTAGGGGCGGAGCTTAAGATGATGACAGACAGAGGAGCACAGTTAGCAGTGCTGTTCAACACAACCAATAGCAGCGCCAGCATCAGTTAGTCAACGTCAGTTAGTCAACGTCAGTCAGCAGAACCACATGGACATGTATTCTCTTTGGAATGGAGTAAGCAACTGTATTTAAAACCTTTGTTTATAATCAGTGTAGTATCAGCCAGAGTTTATACACAATGCAGCTAACACACAGGAAATTTACTGTAGGCCTACAGCATATGTTTAAACCAGGAAATGGTGATGAGCTTGAGGGAGGTTGAAAACATCTGCAAGCCACTGTACATTTATGCCCCTGGTTCTTGTGTTTCTTATGTATTGCTACCATCTTTCAAGTCGAGAGACAGAACCAGACAGAATGACAACTCCATTTTAAATACAAATCTGTCTTTATATTATACACTGCATTGTTTTTTGACAGGTGATTACAGTTACAAACTGTAAACTAGCCTTAACATCAGCAAACATCTTTTTTTGTCAAGTGGTGTAAATGATTCCATGGTTCTTCTTTTTCTCTTTTGGTCTGATTATGTTAACAGGCACTGCCTGACTTTCTACTGCCACCACAAAGTTCATGTAATTTTCTTTACTTAATGGTTCTGTACAGGCACTATATGTAATGTGTCTTCAACACCTATGTACGCTATTTTTTATCACTGACAATTTTTTAAGCAGGCCAACACTGTACACTGACATTATCCAGGTGTTAATCTTTGTCAACAAGAGTGAAAATCAGCACTGTTGGTGCGGTTCCAGTGTCATCGAAGTGTCAAACAGAGATAATCTCAAATTATTTAATAAATCAGGGCATTTTGCCCCCTTCAGATCAACTCATGAGGTTTAGGTCTCTCTGGAAGTTTCAGTTTTAGCTCTTTAGCCCCTGCATAACTTCCTTTGTTGACGTCCTTAAGGATTACATGGTAACAGTTGTCATAGTGATCACGACCCGGCAGAGTGCCATCTTCCAGACAGATTTGTGTCTGTAGGGCACTGAACTAGAGGAGACTGGATCATTGTGGAGGTCCATGATCCAGACTTTGAATGACAGGGTGAAAAACCATGAATGTTTTTCCTTTCTTTAAATCTACCCTATTTTCAAAGAGGGTTTATTATACCCCATAACTTGAGTGTTTTTCTTGTCAAATAAGACTTTTAAACATAAATTTGCATAAACTGACCCTAAGCTTCAGTTAATCTGGCCCTTTGTATCCAAATGTCAGTGATGTTGCCTTTTTTTCTTTTCAAGTTACAGTAAACCCATGACTACTATCCAACTGACCATCATACACTGTGATGAATAAAAATGTTATTAAATTTTACCAGCACCAGTTCATTGAATTCTTCAGATCAATCCCAGATGCAAAAAAAGGAAATGTGTATAGCACAACAAAATGTTTTTTTTTTTTTTTTTTAAATAGTCTGAGAACACATAGTAGTTTCCATAGCAACAATCATTTTATTTTGATAGAATGACAGACACCAGACAGCTTTCAGCTTGAAGAGACACACTACAAGCCTCACACCTTTGAGTCAGAATCTAAACGAACATTCAAAACATTATGCTCAAATACCAAAACATTCTGTCTTCTCCCATAAGAGACTGACCTTGAAGGACAGGATATAGACCTTGTTAGTAGACAGAATATAAACCTAAACACGTACAGGCCTGGCTGAATACTGAGGATATAAACCTGTTAAATAAACACGTACAGGCCTGTAACGGCTGGATACTGAGGCAGATTGGAGTCGGTCTGGTACAGCTGAATGTGCAAAAAAAAAAAAAAAAAAGGAAAAAGGAAAGGTCTGCCAGAATGCACACAAGCACACACACTCTCACAGCCCAGCATGGTGTGGGACTCCTCAGAGCATGCCAAGCTGTGTGTCAACAAAGCATCTGCTTGAGTCTCTCTCCCTTGCTCTCCCTCACACAGAAACACACACACACACACACACACACACACACACACACACACACACACACACACACACACACACACACACACACACACACACACACACACACACACACACACACACACACACACACACACACACACACACACACACACACGGAGTGTGCAGGCCTCAGAGATGTCACACACATCTGAAGGGCATCTCAGGTCTGATGACATCGGCGCTAGCACTAGCACACAATCTCAGACAGGATTCTCCCCCATAAAACCCATCAGCATAAAACCCATGAGCCAGGAGTTTAAACTAGTCCCCGTAAAACCTATGAGCCAGGAGTTTAAACTAGTCCCCGTAAAACCTATGAGCCAGGAGTTTAAACTAGTCCACTCCAGAGGCAGGCAGCAGGTCATAGACCACCACTACAGTTCTGAACCTTCACCACACTTTCTGATAACATGACATAAAGGAGTGTGGACATCAACCACCATGACTGCGGCATCTCGGAAGGCAAAAGGCAAAACGCCACAAAAAAAAAATAAAAAAATACAAAACTGTTGCACCATTTAGCAGGTCTTTGCCTTAAAGAAGAAACCAGCGTAAAGAGAAGGCGCTCTTGCTGGTTGGAGATCAGTTCAGCTGCCTGTTATTCGAGTCCACGGGAGAGTGGAGCTGATGCTGAGGGCTGTGTGCCAAGCCGTCATTGGCACAAACCTGACTGCCACATGCCACACACATCCAGGAAGAGTGCATGAGAGGCCAAGAAAAGCAAAGTGAGACAAACAAAATAAAACCATAACCCACAGAGATGAAGCCGTTGCATAGATTAGGGCTACAGTTGCAGTCCATCACCTGTGGGTTTTAAATAGGTTTTCAATGGATTCAAAATATGCAGCAAGAGAGGCTCACTGGTGGTGAGTATTGCTTGACTTTGAACAAAGACGCTAAAACAACCTTGTGTGCGTCCAGAGCTCACACCAGTCATTGAGACCGTGAGGTCGATCGTGTCGATAGGTAGTCAGTGTTAATATGTTGCCCATATAAAAGCTGCATTTTTGTATCTCTTAAAGAGTGCCCCTGGTGGATTTTCTACAGGCTACTTGTATCCTTGTGTGGTTACATTTTATGCATTATTTTCTGCACAACCTATAACATGAGGTCATATACAATTTATAAGTTATGGTCAGACATATTTACAAAGCTCTCACCCAAGCAGACAAAAATGGTCACTGCATAAATTAACAATCACAGAATCCGCTATTGCGGGGCTTTACAAAACAGCAAAAAGCAAATAAAAACAAAACAACACGTACAGCATGAGCGGACATCACTGAAATGACTGCATTATTGAACTTTATCCCTCACCTGAAGTAAACAAGTATCAAAGCCACCAAAAAGTACCATTGTTTAGGACATGGAGGCCAGTGAAAAAACAAGAAGACAGCCTTGTTAACACCATCTAGAGAGAGTGGGTGAGTAACATAAACAAAGCCCTGTGAAAGCAGCGTCTGAAGTATGCAGTAGTCAGATGAAACACACCAATGTCTGATGTGATTGGCTGCAAACACACCAATGTCTGATGTGATTGGTTGCTGGCGACTGTGGGGTCAAGAAGTTTAGAGGTGAATTCGTCCTTGGCTCCGCCTTGTGTGCTTCTGCATCTGGAGAATGAGAAAAACAAGTCAACAACACAACCATGAAATCAGTGACAACCTCATTTACATAACATCTGTGACTGCTCTTGTTGGCTAATTGCCTTAACCAGGATAGATTTTTATTTACGGCTACAACTAATTATTTTAATAGTCGATTAATCAATGAATTATTTTTGGTCTTTGTTTCCAAAGGTTATGTCCACAAATGGCTTGGTTTGTCCACACATCAAAGATATTTAGTTTACAGAGTTAGTAAGCGGCGCGTGAGCGAGCGAGGAGCAGGGTAGATAGAATTTTGTTGGAGCGCAGAGCGCTTTTTAATTTAGAGGCCGGAGCGGCTGCTCTTTTCCGCTCCAATTACGCTCCGATACCGCTCACACCACGAGTCTGAGGCATGCACAAATCCACCCAGAATTCATGTCTTCCTAATGAAACCAAGACCATTACATTTCAAAGATATTGGCCATAGTAAGTTTGTTGATGGGGGATGGAGTTCGCTAAATATTTTAGAAAGGAAACTGAAAGTCATAGGGCCTACAAATGTAGCCTACTTTTACTAGAAAACAACTAGATACTAACAATGTAGAGCAAGAACAACCATGAGGTGACACTGTTCCAGTGAGTTAAGATTCATTTTGGAATTTAAGAAGACACATTTCGCAGAAACATGAGTGTGCTACAGAGAGCAAAATAAAACATCAGCAATTTGAATATGCTTCATATCAAGTAAGGCTGAAGTAAAACTGGGATGCTAAGGCTGAATTCTTTAGGCAATTAATCACACTGATCCCTTTAGTTTTAAGCTTGGATTGACGTTGTCAAGCTTGTTTGTTGTTGTCGGTGTTGCATTATCTTTTAAAATAAATGAGTGAAATTGCCGTTGCTCTTAGTTCTTTGGGATTTAAGTTTTCTAAGGTGACAATTCGGCTTGTAGATCATTTCTCCCTCTTTTAAATTGGAGCGAGCGTGTAGCGATTTCACTGGAGCGGGAGGAATTTTAAGTAGAGCAGGGAGCGAAATTGAGCGGAGCGGCCTGACGTGAATTTGAGCGGAGGAGCGGCCGAGTGAACAGCCACCTGAACGAGGAGCGGCCGAGTGAACAGCCACCTGTGCGAGAGCTGGATATTTGCACCGCTCAGCTCCGCTCACTGGTTCCGATAGTTTACCATCATCATGAAAGGGTGAGTAAAGAAGAAAATAAGTTAAGATTAATTGAAAAAATGTTCCCACCCTATTTTCATTTACATGATAATATCCTGCAGTGGGTGGAAGGGGATTTTCAATGTCCTGTCACTAGACTTGGCTAAGGAGCAGCATTGACATATAGATCTGCAGACTAAACTCTGACTGACTCTAAGATCTGCAAACTAAACTCTGACTGACTCTAAGATCTGCAGACTAAACTCTGACTGACTCTAAGATCTGCAGACTAAACTCTGACTGACTCTAAGATCTGCAGACTAAACTCTGACTGACTCTAAGATCTGCAGACTAAACTCTGACTGACTCTAAGATCTGCAGACTAAACTCTGACTGACTCTAAGATCTGCAGACTAAACTCTGACTGACTCTAAGATCTGCAGACTAAACTCTGACTGACTCTAAGATCTGCAGACTAAACTCTGACTGACTCTAAGATCTGCAGACTAAACTCTGACTGACTCTAAGATCTGCAGACTAAACTCTGACTGACTCTAAGATCTGCAGACTAAACTCTGACTGACTCTAAGATCTGCAGACTAAACTCTGACTGACTCTAAGATCTGCAGACTAAACTCTGACTGACTCTAAGATCTGCAGACTAAACTCTGACTGACTCTAAGATCTGCAGACTAAACTCTGACTGACTCTAAGATCTGCAGACTAAACTCTGACTGACTCTAAGATCTGCAGACTAAACTCTGACTGACTCTAAGATCTGCAGACTAAACTCTGACTGACTCTAAGATCTGCAGACTAAACTCTGACTGACTCTAAGATCTGCAGACTAAACTCTGACTGACTCTAAGATCTGCAGACTAAACTCTGACTGACTCTAAGATCTGCAGACTAAACTCTGACTGACTCTAAGATCTGCAGACTAAACTCTGACTGACTCTAAGACTGAATATTCCCTTTTCTAAGGGGAAACAAAAAAAGAGAAGTCTGTTGCTCTGCAACCAATCAGAGTGCAAGAATTTTAACTAGGACAGAACTCCTCTGTTAAGCCTATGGGACAGAACTCCTCTGTTAAGCCTATGGGACAGAACTACTCTGTTAAGCCTATGGGACAGAACTACTCTGTAAAGCCTATGGGACAGAACTCCTCTGTTAAGCCTATGGGACAGAACTCCTCTGTAAAGCCTATGGGACAGAACTCCTCTGTTAAGCCTATGGGACAGAACTACTCTGTTAAGCCTATGGGACAGAACTACTCTGTAAAGCCTATGGGACAGAACTCCTCTGTTAAGCCTATGGGACAGAACTCCTCTGTAAAGCCTATGGGACAGAACTCCTCTGTTAAGCCTATGGGACAGAACTACTCTGTAAAGCCTATGGGACAGAACTACTCTGTAAAGCCTATGGGACAGAACTCCTCTGTTTGCATCTTGCAAAGTTGCCAAAGAGAGTGGCAGTCACATAAAGCTGGCTGTTGATAACTTCTAGGGTCCAAATCAGAGTCATATCTTGCCCTTTAAATAAAAGCTTGTCTTGCAGAGCACAAAGGTTATTTGTATAGTGATGTCCACAAATCAATTATTAAAGATGAGGCTGTTCGGCGCATCCTGTCTGTACCAGTACACTGTATGCAACGTGATTCAAGCGCTAAGTATCTAACTTAGAAATACGTGTTTTTGCCACTGCACCTACTCTTTAAAACGTTCCCTTTTTTGCAGGGTTTCAAAATGAGAAAAAAAAAAAAAAATCAGTATTTTCATAAAGCAGAGGGGTATTTCACAAAACCTAGATAAGGGATTAAGCTTGGATTTTTAGGTTATCCTGGATGAATTTAGCCTTGACTTGGTTTCACAAAAGGGATGGCACATAAGTTACCATGGGGATTTATTCTCTGCACCTAGCCTGGTTCCGACCAGGCTAACAGCCAAGCTAAGTTAATTCTAATGGTAATTATGTCATCTTATTGGTTCAGCTAGCTGTCATTCACATCAGACCTCCGTGCTAATTTTTAAGGAGCTTTATTCCATTTATAAACTATTTGCTAAATGTATTTGCTCGTAAAACAAAACAGATTGTCTGCCTACTACCATATGGTTATTATTTTAATAGATAGCCTTATAATTATTAACATAGGCCTAAGTACTCATTGTTTGCTTATTTTATTGATAGACGTTTGATGAATAGCCTACTGTAGTTGATTGGAAGTGGAGAGGCAAGTTCTCGAAGATATTTTCAACTATAATATTAAGGTATATCATACTATGTGCATCTTTGCAGTGGCAAGCGCTTTCTTAATGACGTTGCGTGCCAAGAGCACTCACACGTGGGTGCATACGTAAATTTGCATTCAGTTGGTCTACCACGCCTACTCCTGCTGTTTTACAGAAATAGTCATGATTCCCCATTCCAAAAAGGATAACTTTACTCCATTGTTAGTCTATATCAAAAGCGGTGGTTCACTTTGTGTGAATGATGCTATTTTCGTCGCTATTTCGCTATTTCGAATGACGTCTTTTTTATTCCAACCGTGGGCATTTTGGAGCAGAAACGAGAACGCGCACACATCCTGTATTACTTACACCTGGCTTGACATAGTCGCTCCTACTCATCCTGGATTGGCATTAGTGAAACGAGTTGAGCTAGGATGACCAGACAAAGCTATGTCAAACCTCGCTTTATCACTTATCTTGGATGTCTTAATTCTGCCTTTGTGAAATACCCCTCTGGTCATAAAGGAGCAGTGAGTATTTATTTTCTCACCAAAATTAAAAATGCCTCAAACCTAAAGATATTAAAACATTACTGGTCTCTACAAACCACCCTCTTTTCTCTGCTCCCTAAGCGCACCAAATTACTGTTGAAAGTGTCCCTGCCTACGAGTCAATAGGAAACAATATCTTCTCCTCACTAACCTACACACACACACCGAATTACTGTTGAAAGTGTCTCTGCCTACGAGTCAATAGGAAACAATATCTTCTCCTCACTAACCTACACACACACACCGAATTACTGTTGAAAGTGTCTCTGCCTACGAGTCAATAGGAAACAATATCTTCTCCTCACTAACCTACACACACACACCGAATTACTGTTGAAAGTGTCTCTGCCTACGAGTCAATAGGAAGCATGCGATGTGCTGTGCCACTCACAAATGGCGCCTCGGGGCTTCCGAAGGGCGACAGGTCAGCCGATCGGTTCTCCTTATCGAAGGAGTCGTCTCTCTGACGATAGGCAAACTTCTTCCTCAGAGCTTCTGCGATTAAAGCTGCGGGGTCGGACGCACACACAGTGCCCTTGCTCCTCCTCTTCCTCACGGGGGTCCCGCCTGGCGACCTGACCAGGAGGAATCACACACACACACACACCATTCATATTCATATCAACCCCATACATGTTACTTACTGTGGATGCAATGGGTTAACGGTGCAATATTAAGATATATGAGTAAATATGAACAACCCATTATCCCATTATCATATTTAGTAATAGCAGTAGGAGTAGTAGTAGAAGTCGTGGTAGTGGTAGTTACATTGTAAAAGTACACACTGTGAATTTCCAGAATATTTAGGGTTAACACTTGTATGGCCAGTGCAGCAAAACTCATGGCCATGAATTTAAGACATATAGTCTCTAAAAGTTTAAAGATAGGCATGCGTGACCTCTCTACTACCCAGCGCTATTCTACACAAGCATCACCCCAGCCTGAGTGCACACCTCTCCACCGTGCGGAGTTTGACCTGGGTCAGGTCCTTCAACACATCCAACATGGAGGGGAGACTGGTGGAGGCCGAGCCCAAAGACAGCTCACTCTTCCTGGGCAGGCCTTTGCTTGCCGCCCTCCGTTGTTTTATGGTCTCCAGGGCGGATGGTTTTGGAGAGTCAGAGACAGGTGGAGGAGGAGGAGGGGGAGGTGGAGGAGGGGGAGGAGGAGGGGCAGCTCGAGGAGTTGAGGTCTGAACAGGAGCTGGGAGCTGGGATCGGCACGGGGAGACTGAGGCTTTATTTGGACAAAAGACAGAGGGGGGAGGGGAGAAGAACCACATACAGGAATTTTAATTCCAACAATTCTAGATTCAGTCATCAAATAAATTCCAAATTCATAACCACTTTTTTCCTGCAAGAGTAACTTTGCACTATCTACAAAGCCTAATGTCAATACACTACCGGTCAAAAGTTTGGGGTCACTTAGAAATGTACCTTCCACTCCATTATCGACAGAATACCAGCTGAGATCAGTTGCATTGTTTTTTGTTTTTTTTAATCTGGGTAAGAGATTTCAGATTACATTATGTGCTTACATAATTGTAAAAGGGTTTTCCAATGTTTTCTCAGTTAGCCTTTTAAAATGATATCAGATTAGTAAACAGAATGGGCCTTTGGAACACTGGATGAATGGGTGCTGATAATGGGCACTGTAAATATTGCATTAAAGATCAGCCATTTCTTTCATTTCAACAGTCAAGAACCCTTTTGCAATTATTTATGTATTATGGAAATGACCCCAAGCTTTTGACCTGTAGTGAACGTCTGGCTTATAGGAGTACCTGATGGAGCTGTGACAATCATTGCAATCTGAGCCCGGAGTTTGAGCAGCTCTTCCTCCAGGGCTGAGATTTTCTTCAGGGCCTCCGGGTTGGTCCTTTGCCCCAAAATCCTGCCACCTAGCTGGGCCGAGGATGGCAGGGACATGGGACCTGCAACCATCTCCACTGGTGGCGTCACAAACACTTGAGGCACCGGACATCTTTTCAATGGAATAGCATTTCTACAGAACAAAGTAAAAAAGCAAGCCATTTGCATTAAATTCCACACAATCATATCATTATTATACATAAATGTATACCACAAAGTGCTACCACTGCTTAGTATGACAATCATAGTTCTTCAGTAACCAGGTCCTTAAATAGTCTAATGACAGATATGGTAAGTTATTAACTGTATTCTACCATCACTCTGCAGCAAACTCGTAAAAAGGAGAGCCAACCTGAATTTGGCGAAGTGGTCTTCCACATCTTCTGCTATCCAGAGTACATCTGCAAAAGATGGGATTGCTGGACTGTCCATACTGATGTCAAGATGGCCATGTCTCTTGTGGACTTGCAACGGAATCTGTTTGTATTTAATGTTTTAAGAAAGGGGACAAAAAGAGAAACGTAACAATCAAAAAGTGAAGTTCTGCTTTCGCATATGGTCTATTTTGCCAGCATAAGGGGGTGCACGACATGCCTGGAAGTGGAGTCGGGGATAAGGAGTCAGGGGCAGATTAGAGCCTATCATCCGAACGATGCTTCGATACTGTCCGCAGAGTTGATTGTCCCACACCGGGACCAGCTGAAACACAAGTCACGTTACTGACATTTTTATTTTTATGAACACCCTAGTAAACAGAAATGCTACGACTGTATCCAAAACGCTTTGTAAATAGTACGTATTGCACATAGAATATCTTTTCTTATATCTCATTTCTTTCCTTTCATTACTCACCATGTCAGCAGGAACTCCAAAATACTCAAGGACACATCGCAGTATATCCACGATGTCTTCTAAAAGCGACATCACGCAGCTTGTCTTGTTGGCTCTGAGAAGTGGGGAACAACGGAAAGCTGCATTATGACTTACCGGCTCCAAATAGGACCGGTTACATATCGTACTGACTACAGTGCCTACGTGCCAACAACAACGTGATGGGTCGAATCAAATTAGCTGCATTATTTGATCGTGCGTTAACGGAACACAAAATTAAACCATATGTTTTTTTGATCGCGATTTGATCATTGTGCAATGCCCAAGTGTTCCCTCAATACAAATGAGTACCATATAACGTTAGAAGCTATACATTGATGTGTTTTTTAAAGCTATCACTGCACACTGCAGTCTCGTGTAAAAAGCACAATCATCAAAACACCGCAGCTCTTACAAACGGTTATCGTTGGATAGGGAACTTAAATAACACTTAAAGCTCGCTGTTGACGTATTCGAAAGCAGTATGTAAGAAACTCACCTATGTGCTACATTAATCCAGACCCAAATGTATTCTTACTTTTTTAAAGTTATAATATCACTTTAACACTCGATATACAACACAAGCCGATGTACTCTAGTCACGCTTCCAAGGCAGGTGAACTCAAATAAAGCGGTGACAACAAACGAGGTTGTGATTGGATGTTACAAAAGCACGAATGCAGAAAGCCAATGGGGCCTTGGAATGGTGTGACATGAATTTAGCCTTCCGACCAATGATAGGGCTAGAAGATTTTTAGCACGAATTTTGTATTTGAACGTGTATTCAGTTCGTTTGCTCTGTGGTAAGTTTAATTAAATTATTCCTTAATCTGTTGATAATAAATTTTCTGTCGGTCCCTTGGAAACTTTTAACACCAAAAGTTGTTTTATCAAATTGAGCTTTGTGACCGTTGTTTTATCAAATTGAGCTTTGTGACCGTTGGGTTTGTCTTTTATGTCGTGTACAAAATACCGAGGTAATCGGAAGTTAGCATAGCTCGATAGCTAGAATCTAGCTAGGCGTAGTTGTATTGAGTAGTTTTGCTCTCCAAAACGCACCAGGTCTGGGGCTAGCCAATAAACTAATTTGTCCACCAAGTTAAGGATTAGTGCTAGCAACTAAACAGAGTTTGTTTCAGAAATAACGTCACCGTTATTATATCACTCGTTTATCATAATAACGGAACACGAGCTTTCTTAACTTGTTTGATAACGATAAGTATACTATTTGGCTGGCTAAATGACCAAGTTGGTTAATGGGTTTACATGTATTTCTAGGTTAGCAGCAAAACCTTTCATTTTTAACGGTATGTGTACATGTTGACGTCAATTTGTTACAAACTAACGTTAGACAATGTGCCCCTTGTCTTCTATGTTGCAACCATATGGTGCAATGTAGTGTTAAACTGTTAAAAGCATTGTACCCCGACGTCGCGTTGTAGTATTAAACTGTTTACCCTTTAGCCCCAATTATTCTTATTTATTAATTATTTTTCTGTAATGTAACGTTGACGGCTGTCGACTCATCGTCTCAACAGGTTTTATCGGGTGGCAGAATGATGGATGCCTTGGCAGTGGTGACCCAACTGCGGGATCTAGCTTCCGAGCCTCAGAACCGTGAAGCTATAGTTCAGGATCAGGGTTGTCTTCCTGGTCTCGTCCTTTTTTTAGACCACAAAGACTCTAATGTCCTCCTCGCCACTCTTCAAGTAAGCTTCTTCATTCTCCCCATCGTCCCATCAGAATGTGAAAGCCAACCTTGTAAATATGTGTTAGCGTGTAAAATAAATCCTGTATGATAGCAGTGTTGCTTATTTAGGACTGTCGTTCCATGGATTGTAGTAATGGGTTTTGTCCATTGGTAGACCCTGCGGTATCTGGCAGAATTGACACAAAATATAAGCACCATGAAGAATGAACTGGGCATGATGGTGAGCCTGGAAAACCTGATGGAGAAGTAAGTCGCCTGTCAGTAAAAACAATGCACCATCGTAACCCAAATGCTTTATTCCATTATCTGACATTTTACAATTTACAGTTGTGTTTATGCATTACAACATTATCAAGTAGAAAACGAATAAAGGAAGGCTATCTCTTTCTGTCTCAAGTCTTACAGGTGTAAATGTGACTCTGATTCAAATGTGTCAAAATGTTTTGGTTTTTTTTTGGTTTTTTTATAACCAGAGAGGGTTTGACGGATGACATAACTGTCCTGGCCAAAGATGTGTACGACGTTCTGACCGGGCCAGTCAACACACAAACATTCAGAACTCCAGCACAACAGCAAAGGAGAAACAAATCCCAGTTCTTCATCAACACCTCCAATAAGAAGGCAAAAACAGTCACCTTACAAATCGAGGGCCTAGATGGGTCGGTGAGTTCCATTTTATTTGCAGGCTGTTTTAATGACCTTTAGCTTTCTCTGGGTCTAGTTTTATTTTTTGCCTTTTGTCTTGTACTGAGCTTTTAATTACTCAGATGAAGTGTGAGTGTGTTGAGTAAATATCATTGAGGAAGTTAATCTAGTGGTATCTACATGGTGATTCTGTGAAATTATTGTTTTGTACTTGATTCCATGATAAATATTGATAAACCGATTAGTGTAGTGTATGAAAATGTGTAACAGTTTTTTTCACTTCATGACTTAATGATTTATCTTTTGACCAAATTGTACTAACTAACTGTGTGTGTGTGTGTTCTGTAGGACCAGCGTGGGATGTGTGAGGAGGCTTTACTGAAGGTCAAAGGGGTCATCAGTTTCACATTCCAGATGGCCATGAAGAGGTGCACCATACGCATTCGCTCCGACTTGCCCACTGAGGTATACAGTCCAGTACAAACATACTCAAATATTGGGTCACACATCCTGTAACCATATCCCACTTTCACAGTGCTTTTCATGTCACGCTGTGTGCACCTGTCAGTAACTCATCATATCGTCAACTGTGTAGACCTGAGGTGTGTTTCAAGTAGGTGGTTAAGTGACTGATTTGGGTAAGTTAACCCAGAGGAAGTGGCCACCCTCCTAATAGAAGAGCCCTATGGCTTCATTCTCCTAACTAAGTAAAGCCAATAAGTTCTTAATTTACAAGGTTTACAACTTACAATGAATTAACTTACCTAGGTTTATCACTAAACCACCAACTTGGAATACCCCACTGCAGTCAGTAAACAGAATTTGAACAGAACAGATGTAAACAGAAGGTTTGATCAGTAATGGCAGAGGAACACAGGATGTTGTCCCTAGTTTCATAGCGCTGACGGCCAAACTCCACCTCCCTAGCTGTTCTTAGCTAACTCTCCGGTCTCTCTGTCCAGAATCTGGCCACTGCTATTGCGTCAACTAAAATCCTGCAGGCCCAGCAGGTAGTGAAGAATGATACTGGGGAGGAGGTGAGTGGATGAATATCATTGTTGATCTTTAATCTTTAATTGTTATATTATTGTATTGTACGTCATTGTTTATCACTGCAAATGCTCCAAAGGCCACATATACAACGGAGAGAGTTTAACCTACTCCGATTTAACACGGGATTGTCTAGGGAAGTTTAAACTACTCCGATTTAACACGGGATTGTCTAGGGAAGTTGGGGTTGACAACTGATCGCCTAAAGTGGTGTTAAACGGTAC
Organism: Alosa alosa; assembly: GCF_017589495.1. Lineage (NCBI taxonomy): Eukaryota > Metazoa > Chordata > Actinopteri > Clupeiformes > Clupeidae > Alosa > Alosa alosa. The sequence continues at coordinate 33,248,427 of NC_063196.1, read as the reverse complement.
TACGTTGGTGGTTTAGATGTTGGAAAGTCAATCCTGTGATGCACAAACTCCAATTTAGGTATGTTCACATAAAGGGACATGTTTGCCAATGCGGGCTCAGTTAATGACCAATGTAACCAGTTACCTCACTTTGAAGTACAGGCCACAGGTACCACAGTCACTGTTTAGAATTGGTGTACGATTCATACAAGTAATCTCCTGTTTATTTGTTAATCTTTCTGTTTAATGTTAAATATCTGACGAGGGCAATTGTGTTTCATCACCGCTCCCTTCTGTTCTCCAGTGTGTTATAGTTTGATTTGATTTTCCAAACCGTTGAAAACAAGACTAGTTGGAGAGAACTTCTGCCAATTGAGGAGATTATTTGTGTCTTTTGAAAATAATCATCCAGTATTTTCCTGTATCGCCTGGGAGGCTTTTGCCCCTTTCCCTGAGCCTTTGCCCCTTTCCTCAGGTCCTGATCCCCCTCAGCATGTCCAGCACCGCCATCCAGGAGAACTCCCAGGTGCCCGACTACCTCCCCGAGGACGAGAGCCCGGAGAAGGAGCTGGACCGCGCTGTCTCTCGGACCGGCGCCAAGGAGGACGGCAGCGGGAGCTGGCTCAACACGGCGGCCAGCTTCCTCACCCGCTCCTTCTACTGGTAAAGGTCACAGGGGACTGTTCACGGCACTCGGAAAGCGACCAACCACTGCCTCTCAGGGGAATGCTAACAACCGGATGAACACGAACGCTTCTGTTTCCACGTCAACCTGCACACTGCTCCTACGCTCGGTGTGAGAAGGTGATGGGGAGATTGCATCCCAGTCAGTGCTGCTTTCAACACTTCCAGATTTGCGTCCTCCTTCTGGGTCGACGCCTCCCTGCTACATGCTCTGCCGAGACCCTGGGTCATTATGGAGATGGGGTTAGCCAGTGGGCTAAGCCAGTGCCTCATTCAACACTGGTGTAACTCTTGCTTTCTCCTACAGGGTTGATGCCCACTGTGTCTTTGGCAGAGGGCTCCAGATCATTACCAGAGCTGATTAGTTATTCATCCTCAAATTGGCCATGCACCCTCATGAACTATTGCTAGCTAGATGATTAATACATGTGTGGTAGATAGACCGATCCATAGAGGGTTTGTTGATGCTGATTCATCCACTGAGTAACATGGAAATGTGGTTGCTTCTCACGGGGTACTTCTGCAAAGCTCTTTGTTTGTTTTCCATGTTCATATTTGTTCAGTATGTCTGTCTGTACTATTTTCTGTCCTGTTTCCCTGTTGTAACTGTTTTTTTTTCCCCAGTTGACTTGTGTGTGTGTGTGTGTGTGTGTGTGTATATATATATATATTCACAAAAACGGAAGTGCATTTTACTCTGTAAAAATAACTTGTTCAGTTTAGTGTGTTCAGGAACAATATGTTTGTGCTGGACATTTTCTTGGCTCTGCATACAAGTACAAATGGGTTTTCTTGGACTAGAATGACACGTACACTGTGGTTGAAAACATAGGGGAAATAATTTGTGTAAAAATGATCCAAGTGCTACACTTGGTACAGTGATTGACTGAAACATTAGCCTGCTATTTTATGTCCAGCAAATGTATGGGCCAATAAAACTGGATCTAATGTTATTTGCTTTCATTCAGACTCATTTTATGTGGAAATGCTTTTCCTCACAGGGAGCTACAAGCTGTATTTCTAGTCTGTAGGTTTGAGGATTAAACCAGAGGTGCCCAATTTGGCCCGCACACTGTGTTTTTTTGGGCCCATCGTGTTAGTTCTAAACTTACGTCAGTCAGCCGCTGGGGGTTTCTGTCTCAAAGGCTTTTTAAGGGTTGGATACAGTTCATTATCTGACCACAGTTTTACAATAGGAGGCAGTGTGGAGCTCCTGTCAGCAGAGATCAACAAGTCAGGCCCACGACACGGGTGAGTAGCAGGGTCACCATGGAGATCAACAGATCAGGCCCACGACACGAGTGAGTAGCAGGGTCACCACGGACCGCCGTCTGAGCCAGTGGCATACCGGCAGAAATTTCAACAAAGTGACAACAGGAATGCTTATTCCTTTGAGGAGTACGATCACAAATTGTCTCCTGAAAATTTTTATTTTATTTTGAATTAAATCAAAATGGTTATTATAAAAAACATTATTAAAATGTATAATAAATATATGGGGCTTTTCTAGAGCAAGGCCATTAGTAACAGGTTTATAGTTTCCCACTCGTCAGATGTCCTGTGGATTTATCTTTGCCCTAATTTCACCAAAAAAAACCCTCCTTAAACCCTAATGTTCGACTGTGTGCAAACAGATGGGTGTATAAGTAGAGACAGAGGACACTGGTGTGTTAAGTGCCCTGTTGAAAATGAAGGCGGCTATTCTACAGCTAGTGCTGCTCGTGTTGTCTGCCTTGGGCAGCGCATCCGAGAGCTCCCCACGTGAAGTTCAGAGTGAGCAACCGACTACTGTCGAGCTGGACGTCTCTGCTGAGCTCTCTTGTCTGAGGGACATGGTGACGGAGTTCAGGGTGGAGCTGTCGGCCACTCAGGCTGGGTTACAGTGCAGCTACACCCAGCCGAACAGGATGGAGGCGGAGAATGAAGGTAGGTCATGTTCGCATGTTCAGGCTATTTTCAGTGAGGAAAAAATAGTGATATCCAACAAAAAAACACCTTTGGCAAATAGGTATTGCACTGCCTTTTTTAATTTCTGCCCTTTTCATTTCACAGAGGAAGAGAAATAACCCGTTGCTTCCTCTTAACAGTCAAAGATACTATTGTTTTCCCAGAAAAAAAGCCTTTTTCAAATTCTGGTCATAAGTCAAGTCAGATGTGAGTGGCTCAGTTGAGTTTTGAATGAATTTTACTTTTAAAATCACAGAACTGAAGTCAAGGCTGTCTGTCAGTGAGCGTGAGGTGGAGCACCTAAAGACTTAAAGGATGCGTGGACATGGAGATGAGGAAGGAACACAAGTTGAGTGTGAGTGTGTGTTGCATGGCTAGGTAGCTCTCTGAACAGCACTTGAAAGCATTAGTAGTAGGAGCAGTGTATTGTTGTTGTTGATGTGGTTGTTGTTGAGCAGCTGATCTAAACTGCGTCTGAAGACTCTAGCCACTTTTATATGGACAGTTTTTTTTGTCTATTGCGATGGAAATATATGCCATCTGTTTACATGGGGTACATTCTAGTCCGATATAGGGACTGTTCGTTATTTATTGAAGGGGCCGTCGGAGGAAAATAGGGGAGGGTCATGTCTTTTTATTCTTTGTTGAGGGGAGGGTCACCTAACTTTTTTTTGTCTAGATGGGGGGTCACCCATCTTTTGTATTCATGAAAACAGCAAAAAATCAAAGTGGCTTGTTTGATTGTTGATTTCTGTCGCCATATAACGTTCTCTTTCGTCCCATAGCTGTCAACATTGAACAATCAAAATAAGGGAGATTTCCCGGGTTTCTCAGGAAAATGTCAACATTCGTCCCCGTTAAAGGAGAATTCCGGTGTGATATTGACCTAAAGTGTGTTGAAACATGATACCGAGTGTGAACGTATGTCTCATAGCCCATAGATAGATACTTTATTGATCCCCAGGGGAAATTCAATCTCAGCTTGTCCCCTGCACTCCAAAATCTGGCGCTAGTTAGCCGATGCTACCAACAGCTTTTTCAATAGTGGTGCTTCGGCATCGGGCTAGCCATGCAAATAAATCACTGTTTTACACCATTTACGAGGCTCAATGTATCTCCACACTAAATTGGTAGACTTCCGAGGGCCCTAACATTTAAAACGAGACATTGAGAACTTTGAAAAAGCTCTGGTAGTTTACTTACAAGACGATTTATACAGACAGTATCTTCACGAAGTTTAGCGTTTGCAGCCATCTTGAATTTAGTCACGATAAGTCGAACGACGAGTAAGAATGAACAGGTATGATAAGGGATCAGATTCCAAAAATAATTCCGTGGAAATGCATGAATTCTAGTTGCTGCTACTGGAAGAAACTGCGCACGTAGACATATGGCCGAACACTGCAAGCGCCAATGAATCGTGCTCTCACCACAACCACGTCGTTAACTTAAATAGCTTAACATCACTCTTAAGTTCGCATTCAAGCAAGCAAAACGATGATTTCAATACATATGTTTCACTGGAAGGGGCAAGGGGTTAACAACAGGACAACACAGAGACAGGCCAGATGGCAGGACTAATGTTATGAAAGTATTACAGTAGGCCTAATAATATTCTATGGGGAAATATTAAAACGGCAAGACAGCGGGGGAAAAGTTAAAATACGTGATAAACCCGGAAAAAGTTGGCACGTTAGGTGTTTTTCGGTCCCTGTGATTATTTGTGAAATTGTGCTAACAGCATTTTCAAGTCATTTGAGAAGGAAGGAGTGCAGCATGCAAGCTCCCAATTTGACGCTCGTCTGAGAAATGGAGTTTTGGATAATGCTTCGGCAGCTTTACAATGACTGAGGGAGCCTAGAGACGAGTCCATAGCAACCAGTTCATGTGTTGAATTTGTTATTACCCAGTGTGCTTTGTTGAATGGTCTCAATGTTTTATTGTTTTATTTCATGTGAATAGCCTACTTACTAGAGTAACTTATTTCAAGTAGGCTAATGCAGTTGCAGGAAGTGTGCATTTAGTTTCCATGCTTATTATGTTTCCACAACAATGTTAGTGCGTAAAATCTACTGAAATGGCCACCATCTTGGTGAAGTGCGATGTGTAAGATCAGAAAGCAGAGGTTGATTTCAAAACGATATCCCAAGTCAATGTGATGTCATAGCACTTAAGAGCGTGGGTGGAAGATACCAACACTTGGCCTGAGAGGTTCATGTTTTTTTTTAAAAATTCTATTAGAGGGTCGTTGATAAAAAAATTTACAGGTAGAGGAGGGTTACAACTTGATTTTAACACTAAAAGTTCCTCCGGTGGTCCCATTAATAAATAACAAACAGTCTCTTAGGTGCTCTCAACAACTTTAGAATCTTTGATCGGGATAGCTGTTGTTGCCTGCTTTACCTTGAAAAGATACAGCAGGCAATCTGATTGACCGTACACATGCTGTTCAATTGAAATAGGAACGGAATACACCACCTCTTTCATTACTATTAAAATTCTTATCGGATCAGGTTTCAATTAAACGTGTCGGGGAGTGCATATGAAGTGGGGAAGGACAAGGAGTATGTGCAGGGGAGTTAACTCTATGGAAAGTGACTCAAGTTAAACAGAGCTACACAAGCAAATGCATAGTGATCAAGTCAAGTCAATTTGAGTCAAGACTAATAGTCGAGTCATTTAGCACAGTCTTAAAAGAACCAGCGGCTGACCAAAGTGCTTTACAAAGTAAAAAGGAATATGTACTGCAAGTGGCATAAAAAGTAAAATCTAGAAGTAGCATTGTTGGTTTTGGCTGTTGTACCTTTAGCGGGTAAAGCTGCATGAGGCTGTGCTTGAGCCACACAAGGGTCTCGGTCTCTGCCAGCTGAAAGCTGCATGATCTCTTCCCGCTGTGCTGCAAGCAGATGACGTCCACTCTCAGGAGTCACAGTAGAGGACGTAGCAGGAGTCGGGTAAGGGGGGCAGAATCAGATGGGGTTTCTCAACAAGAGCAGCAGGGGCGCTGGCAGTGGTGGTGGCAGCTTCTAAGTGCCGCCACCGCCTCTTTGCCTGCAGGGCTGCAAACTGATGGGGGCCACTTGCAGAGGTCACAGAGGAATACATGGCTGTTGTCAGGTATGGGTGTCCCCTATGAGTGGTGGTAGTAGCAAGGGCATGAACCAATCTCGTCTGGCCCATGGGAAGACTGGTACTGCCAGTGGTTCTCATATAAGGGCCCATCAGAGGCTTAAAGGTCGCTCCAGACTGGGGACGGAGCTGAGCCGCAGAGCTAGAAGTGGAAGGTGTAGCAGGAGTCATATAGACGTTAGGAGGACCTGCAGAGCTAGCAGTGGAAGGTGTAGCAGGAGTCATATAGAATTTAGGAGGAGCTGCAGCGCTAGCAGTGGAAGGTGTAGCAGGAGTCATATAGAAGTTAGGAGGAGCTGCAGAGCTAGCAGTGGAAGGTGTAGCAGGAGTCATATAGAATTTAGGAGGAGCTGCAGAGCTAGGGATGGAGGATGCAGTAGCAGTTCGGTAGGAGAAGGTAGAGGGAACTGCAGAACTAGCAGTGGAGGATGTAGCAGAGGACAAGTATAGTATATGTATAAGTATAAGTATATATACTTTTTTGATCCCCTGAGGGAAATTTGGTCTCTGCATTTAACCCAATCGGTGAATTAGTGAAACACAAACAGCACACAGTGAACACACAGTGAGGTGAAGCACACACTAATCCCGGCGCAGTGAGCTGCCTGCTTCAACGGCGGCGCTCGGGGAGCAGTGAGGGGTTAGGTGCCTTGCTCAAGGGCACTTCAGCCGTGGCCCACTGTTCGGGGCTCGAACCGGCAACCCTCAGGTTGATATGACATTTGATATGAAGACATTCTGTTTTTATTTGCATTTTACACAACGTCCCAACTTTTTCTGTTTTGGGGTTGTATGTATGTATGTATGTATGTAACACTCAGAGACACCACATGGGTGACTTGGGTAAACATGAAAAGGTATGATATGCAGTATGCATAATCAATCAGGGGGTTATAGTGGTAGATTGCAATATGATGGCGAAGAGGAACCTGAGCAGTAGAGAAAACAGTAGTGACACTCCCATAAGAGACCATGGAAAAAGATGGCAGCACTTTTCAATGCAACATCCCAACTTTTTCTGATTTGGGGTTGTAACCAGCAGAATCCTTCAGCAGGTACAGTTGAACTAATTAGTGAAGTCAAATGTGTGCACTGGTAGAACAAACCTGTGAAATGGTAAGCAAGTATCGTGTGCGTGTGTGTCTCCAACCGATCTCTCTCAAGATGTGGATCCATGCTCCGGACAGAGTAACAGACCTGCATCATTTCTCTGGAAACCAGGTCTTATTTGAATGTTCTTTACTTGAAATGAAGTTCAGTTAAACTTGGCCTGCAAGCAAAAGTTTTTGACTAAAAATTACTAATATATATGGCCTATATTTAGTTGAAAAAGTCTATCTTGATTTTTGTTCTCAAAGCTGTTTCTGTTTGGATTTTTATGTTTTGCTTGCATTAAAAAGACACAAAATTTGCTCCATACCTACCAGTTGACAATCTTCTTATTCATAGCTTTTAATTTATTTACCAAAAATGTAAACGTAAACGCAACACGTTTTAGCCCATTTTAGCCCCCATAAGTTTAAGCAAAAAATAAACAAAAATTCGTTAGCGTTAGATTTCTTCATAAATTGGGTAAATCCGTGATTCTCCATTTGGCAGATAAAAGCTGTTTCCTCACAACAATCAGTGTCGGCGTGCGATAGCCTGCACCTTTAATATGGCATGATAGGCTACGACGCAAAAGACTGCATTTCTATTTCGTTTGTGTTGCATTTCTATCCACGACTATTTTTAAATGCCATAAGAGAATGGAAACACGCAGAGGCCCATAGCCTGTTATTAAACCGAATTTTCACGAACGCGCATAAAGCTGTGAGTCAGTGGCATGTCTAAGCTGCTTGTTCACCAACACAGGTTCTATCATTGTGAAAACAACTGAGATAAATATTTTAATTTAGCCTACTTCATTTCATTAAAATAGGAGCGAAAACAAAATCATGCATGTAGCCTACTTCTCACTTGCTTCACTGGAGACATCAAGGCACAGGGCCGTGGCGCTGCTGGCCATTTGGGTGCCTAAGTAGAACTGCAATTAGCCTGTCTCACAACAAACTTCACTTGCCTTTTTGGAATTTGTTTTAAATTATTATAGCCTACGCATAGGCTAAACTCGTACAATCTTACCCAAATATGTCAATTTAGAAATAACCCTAGGCCCACTCATAGTTTTCGGTCTTTGTCCACATGCTAATTTTCTTCTTAACTGGGTCGGGCTTTTTTTATTAGCTTTCCCAGCACATTTCTGCAAAACACACCCTCTTCGCTGCTAATCGACTTTGCTGATTGGAGATGGGTAGCACTGAGGGCCTGTCCACACGGAGACGCTTTTTAGGTTAAACGCAGAGGTTTTGCTTCGTCTTGGCCGAGCGTCCAAACGAATCCTGTAAACGCACTGCCCGAAACCGCACTTTTCTGAAACCGTAGCCCGTTTGAGTTCGTTTAGACAGCGAAACCGCACATCCTGCTTGCGTATCGATGATGTCATCGCCACACCTCAGCTGCCCTGGACTTGCACTTATAGTATTGCCTAACAATACTAGTTTTCAGTGGCGGTTCTAGACTCAATTACTCCCCGGCGAGATCCCCCCGAAGCCCCCCAACAACAAAAAAAATCTTCTTTTTTTCAAACAGTCATTTTTTTATTGAGACATTTTAAATGTCATTTTTAAAACCGAATTATTATTTTATAGGCTAAGCATAGGTATAATTGCAAGATGGCTAACAAACGTAAAAGTTATACTAGGCTAGGCCCTATCAATTAACATTGACGTTAGCCCTTCACTCATGACATGATACTGTTATTATTAGGACATTACATACCTTTATCCTTTGCTCGTTTCTCCTCTTCTACTTTTCTTTTTTTTCGGAACTGGGCACCTGATGGCTTTGACCGCTTTCTGTCCATCGTGTTTGGCACTCGACAGTCGACAACAATCCACAAATTCCCATGATCCACTCGCGACCACAGTCAAGACCAAACCAATTCACCTGGGTGACCTCTTAATCGTTTTGTCACCTATTTTTATTAGCCATTTCACACAGTTAATTAAATGTGCAGGAATCATAGGTCTGCATTCATAACATTATGAGATGTGCGTTGTTTGGAAGAAAGTCAAGGTGTGACTGATTTTAGCCCACTAATAGACTGTTGTAGGCTACTATACAGTGGATCCCCATTCATCCCCCCTTTCCCGTTTCATTAAGGAGACCCAGAGGTGAACTGTCCCCCCGCAAACCCCTCCCTTCGCCCCTTCCTCTGCACAGTGCAGTGCAGTAGGCCTACCTTCTGAGCAACAGGGGCGTCAATTCCCTAATTCCTCACACAAGTGATGGATAATAGAAAATCGTTTTGCGACGTTTATTATTATTTTTTTTTTTTTTTAAGCGCTCGTGCCGCCCCCTACAAGATGCCGCCCCGGGCGACCGCCCGGTTCGCCCGTACCTAAAACCGCCACTGCTAGTTTTCATACATGACATTACCTACGATTACACTCCGTTAAGATAAATATCACAACTGATGCTGCGCAGCGCCGATAGCTTATGACTTAGTGGACTGAACACTGTTTTTCCCGGTGTTTTTTTATGCATTCTAGCTACTGCCAGTGACGCGAGAGAACTTAAGTTATTAGGAAAGTGCGGTGTAAGTTTAGGCTACATTAATTTGTGCGTAGTGCCAGTGTCATTCATTTATTTTACATGTCTTACAACATTATGCATTCACAGTCGAGTGAAATCAGATATAAGCATACAAAGACGCTTAGAACTCACGTTAAGCCGATGGTAGCACACTGAATGCGAATGCACGATTTGATGCAGGCAAAAGTATTGACTGTTACTAACGAAGGTTTTATAGCAATATTATAAATGTGGCGACAGAATAGCCTAGAACTTGGGTAAGCCTTGCGTTTAGTAGCCTAATTGCAGTGATAGCCAAAACTAATGTGAATCACGGACTATCCTACAACCAAAGAAAGTAAAGGTGATTAGTAGGCCTACCTGCGATAGCCAAATAAAGGACGGGACTCCACCCTTCACAAACCGTAAAATAAAGTTTATTAGTTTTACAGTTGGCTACAGTTGAGAGTTCACCATCAGTCCACACAAACAATTCTGGTTTCCTTGCACTCATAGACAGTAAAAGAAACTGCACTAGCCATTTCGCCGTAGCCTATTCTGTCTGTTTTTTAAGCGCAAGTTTTGCAAGTTTGGTGAATTTCTGTAAAGACACAGTGCCACCTATAGGCCTGGGATATGAAGTAACGTGTTGAGTCGTGTTGAGATGGATCCGTTTGGACGCAAATATTCTTGATACGGTTCCAGGGAAGACGGAGGACAAAAAGATCGGTTTGGTACGTGTGGACTAGGCCTAAGCCTATTGAACACAAGCAGCAATAGAGACACGTGTGAAGATGCTCGAGAGGCCTCCTTTAGCCTATTACCTTCACAGCACTCTGAAGTGTTGTCACTGGATGGAACTGTCGTTTTAAATAAAGCAATTTGCAAGCCCATTCTTCCATTACTGAGTTGAAGACTAAATGCAGCACGGTTTTGATTATCTCAACAAATAATTATAACAGGCGGATATTATTAGTTAAATAAACACATGTCAATTAATTACACTTAAACAATATGACCCAATTGATATGCAATAGGCCCATACTAAATATAGCCTTTAACAACAGAAAATTTTTTCGATATTTTAACAATACTAAATGCTGTTTGGGGGTTGTGCTGCTGAGTGGTAGCCTGGCGAGCCATCAATCATTATGTTAAGCCCACCAAACGACTCTATACTCGATTTCTGGAGCTCACAAGCCAACGGAGAGTTGCTGGACTAGCCCTGGCAGCAAATGTAATTCTATATTATATATATGTAATTTGCTGCCGCTAGGGGCGCGTCTAGATTTCTAGGCTAAAATCTGCGTCCGTCTTTAGTTCATAGACCTACCACTCCCCCACCCCCTTTCGCCACCCTCTGGTAGACATGTACATTTTGCATTAGCCTATTCTAATCTTCGCTATTTCTTTTCAAGGTTCTGCAACTTGCACATGAGTTTAATGAGTTGTGTAACAACAATTAAGCTACTTATGTGACGTTTGCACGCACACCCCCAAACACAGAGACGCAGAAGCTAAAACGTTTCTTAGCCTGTACCTGATCATTTTCCTATTGCGTTGGTCTCAATGCGATTTTACCGTTGTGGATAAAGTTCCGATCGCTCTTACAGGGGGTAGGCCCTATTATAAAAATAATTAATCCGAAATGATATCGGAATGAAAAGAAGAATAGGTATGGCCAACGACATCTATAAGGTTATGTATGCTACATTAATGTTATTTGCCTAAGACCTAAGAGTTAGAATTTACAGTCAGTGCAAATTATTGCGCAGCGACTTAAAAGAGGGAAGTAGGCCTACTTTATAGACAGTAGCTATACCAATACACAATTGGCTGGTTTAGCAACTTTCTGTTATGGCCAATTCCGACAGTGCACTTTTGCCTTTGCCTACTCCGGGACGCCCCCGAAGATGCTGTTTGGACTGCGATGCGCTGATTGGACATTTGAGCACGAACTGTCTGCCACCAACAATAAGAAGGAAATGTTCCTCCGCGCTTCTGTGGTAAACAATCTGGTGCATCAACGGGAGAGGACTAATTATATTTAGAGAGAGGCGTAGTTCACCGGAGCAAAACACAGACGTTAAATCCTTAGGTTTAAAAAAAAAAAAACGTCTATATTGTATCTTTTAAGGATTTAACATATGTGTTGCTCCGGTGAACTACGTCTCCCTGTCCTGCAACACTCTGCCTGCCACCAATATTCGCCTATGTTAGAAGCCAGTGACCTATAGGCCTAAGAAGCCAGTGGCCTAGAAGGTATCACAGATTATCACATAAGCAGGTTCTGATTTGTTTGGACCCGTTATGTCATATTTAAAACTTTGTTCAATTAAATAGCGCAATTTTCCACTCTTGTCACTCACGCCTAATAGCCTAATAGGTTAACATGTAAAACACATGAATTATTAAATGTTTTAAATTTGCAACTTTGTTGCTTTTTATTTTGCTTTGTCTTCATTCGCGATTTTAGCCTATATTTCACTTGGCAAACCTGATTTAATTTGATTTGATTTGATCTGATTTCACTTGATCTGTGTCTTAGGTTAAATGTTGTAAAGAGGTCTAAATGTCACAAAGTTTTAAATAATGTAGCACTCTGAGAAATGTAGAGCAAAAGACAAACAAAAAATGATGCAACAAGATGTTTGACATTTTTGGTGAGCAAACGGTGCTTGCGCTAATGTGCATAAATACCACAACATATAAACGGATGCGTGAAAATGTCTTGTGAAGTTTGGGTCTTTTTCGAATCTTTGCCCTAATGGGATTCTTCGGGGCTTTTTTCCATAGGACATAGGCCTATTGAGGATACAAAATCAGTTGAGTTTGCTTCTGTTGAAATTTGTCCTATACCTTTTTTCATAAATTGACTGGACTAAGAGAGCCGTAGTTCACCGGAGCAACACAGATGTTACTTAGATTTTTATTCCCCCAACATACAAGGGACCGTTTCGACGTGCACCCACGTCTTCGTCAGATATTTTATCTAAGGATTAAACATCTGTGTTGCTAGGTGAACTCTCTGTCTGCCACCAATATTCTGACGCGTAACTGTGAATCAAAAACACCCCAGCATATTGTGACATGTTTAAAACTATTGTGTGTTAAGGGGGAACACATCAAATTTAATGAAGCATTTGGGAACACACTGGAGGATAAACTTCAAAGCAGAGGAACGTTCGATTCGATGTTGCTGTTCCTCCATGACCTGGCAGAATGTGTGCATCCATGGCATGCTGTTTTAACAGCACGTTTTCCAGTTTGCAATAGGCCTAAGCACACTGATTCATCAACAACATATCTAATATTTTATTCACTGTAAAAATGAAGACAATAATAGCCTATTTGATGTCTTGATAGCTGATAGGCCTACATTCCTTGATATTGATACACCATATAATACCTGGTTTTATTTGATATTTGATCTGATTTTACTTGCTCTGTGACTTAGATTAAATGCTGTAAAGAGGTCTAAATGTCTTATGTCACAATTCTGGTTTTAAATAATGTAGCAATTTGCAATTCCAACAACAGCATATCATTCATAATGAAAATATCAAGCTTAAATCTTCACTGACAGGTCTATGTGTTTTCTCTCATAAAGAAGTTTATTAGTATAATAGAAGTATAATTATTTTCTAACTTCAAGTTTAGGGTGAATGATCGATCATTGTGAAAGAAAACATGATTTTTGTATATAATTATAAGAACATTTTCATTTGATATACAAAAACTCATTATTTTCTTTGTTGATCTTTTATATTATTATTAAAGTGGTTATTATTACTATTAGCCTAGGCCTATAGCTTTCGATTTTATTTGAAACTATTAAGTTTATGTAGTGTTTTAAGTCCCTGAAATTGGACAAAAGTCTCTGCCAAATAGCCTACAAACATAAACTTTGACTTTGTTGGGGTCCTAACCAAAACCATAAACATACAAACCTTAAGTCTGTCAGAAGGCTAATTAAGTGCAAAGTGAACAAATGATTGTGAGGTAAAGAATGTCTACAAATCGGCAGCCTATTGTAGGCTAACATTATAGACGTGTATTGTGGCCTGTTCAATGGCCTATAGGCTACGCAACTTAACGTGCATCACGTGGGCCAATGTGTTTTATACGCAGAAATATGCTCCAGAGTGTCAGGGCAGTAAATCTAGTGTGGATAGCCTACATTTACTTTATGTGAAATAATTAAAGGCTACAGAAGGCTAGAAGGAGGTGTACAAATGACGATTATGAGAAGTCTTAATGAAGTTTAATTTAATTCAATTCAATTATCTTTTGTTTGGACGGCTTCAGTGCTTGAAGTGGAGAGAAAAAAACTGCCGGTAGCCTATTCATCATTCACATTTACAATATTACAGTAATAGGCCTATTGAGTTGGGAACAAGCAAAGTCTTTTACCAAGTGAAATATAGGTAAAAAATCGCGAATGAAGACAAAGCAAAATAAAAAGCAACAAAGTTGCACATTTAAAACATTTAATAATGAATGTGTTTTACATGTTAAGAAAATCTAGATGCAGGCAATTCCACGTTTCGCCTCAAATGACTGTTTAAGACCGAGAGCAGTTTGAAGAACAGTAGCCTATCTAACAATCTTATTTTGTAATCCACACTAAATTTTACAAACAGGCTATACAGCTGCAGGAATTATAGCCTACTTAATCGGCTTGTGGTTCGATTTTATGCAAAACTCAGAGATAGTTACCGAAACTATTTGCAAATAAAAAGTATATTTTCCCCCAACATTTTCATTAGCCTATCTGAAGTCAACCAGCCTAAGTGCTGTGGAATAACACTGTTCCATAATCTATTAGCGTGAGTGACAAGAGTGGAAAAGTCCTATATCTATTTAATTTAACAAAGTTTTAAATATGACATAAGGTCCAAAGAGGTCCAAACAAATCACAACCTGCTTATGTGATAATCAGTGATACCTCGCACTGGCTTCTTAACATAGGCGAATATTGGTGGCAGACAGAGTGTTGCAGGACAGGGAGACGTAGTTCACCGGAGCAACACATATGTTAAATCCTTAAAAGATACAATACTCGGACGAAGACGCGGGTGCACGTCGAAACGTTGGTCCCTTGTATGAAAAAACCTAAGGATTTAACATCTGTGTTGCTCCGGTGAACTACGCCTCTCTCTAAATATACAATTAGACCTCTCTCGTTGATGCACCAGATTGTTTACCACAGAAGCGCGGAGGAACAACTCCTTTCCTATTGGTGGTGGCAGACAGTTCGTGCTCAAATGTCCAATCAGCGCATCGCAGTCCAAACAGCGTCTTCGGCGTCCCGGAGTAGGCAAAGGCAAAAGTGGACTGTCGGAATTGGCCATAAAAAAGTTGCGAAACCAGCCAATTGTGAGTATTTTTCATTATTGTTCTGAGTTGGTACTGGTAGAGACATAGCCTAACACTGTCATTAAAATACGTCCATCTTTTACTAAGTCGCTGCGCAATAATTTGCACTGACTGTGTTTGGGGATGTGCGTGCAAACGTCATATAAGTAATTGTTGTTACACAACTCATTGATCTCGTGTGCAAGTTGCAGAAACTTGACAAGAAATAGCGAAGTAGAATAGGCTAATGCAAAATGTGTGTCTACCAGTGGTGGCGAAAGGGGGTGGGGGAGGGGTAGGTCTATGAACTATCCAAAGACGGGGGATGTGACTAGCGGGGGGACAGAGCGCAGAAAATAACCTGGACAGAACTTTTGCATTGGCTATTAGCGTGTTGAGACCCATGAAGAAATATACAGGGCAAACGTAAAACATTAGCCTTTTTGCTCCATTTTCTGCATTCCGAGATGTAAAATTGGTCTTAGACAAATAACAATAATGTAGCCTACATAACCTTAGATGTTGTTGGCCATACCTGTTCTCCTTATTCTTTTCATTCCGATATCATTTCGGATTAATTCTTTTTACAATAGGGCCTACCCCTGTAGGCCTAAGTGCGATCGGAACTTTATCCATAGCGGTAAAATCGCATTGAGACCAACGCAACAGGATAATGATCAGTAGAAACGTTTTTGCTTCTGCGTCTATGTGTTTGGGGTGTGCGTGCAAACGTCACATAAGTAATTGTTGTTACACAACTCATTAATCTCACGTGCAAGTTGCAGAAACTTGAAAAGAAATAGCGAAGATTAAAATAGGATAATGCAAAATGTACATGTCTACCAGAGGGTGGCGAAAGGGGGTGGGGGAGGGGTAGGTCTATGAACTAGGGCCTATCCAAAGACGGACGCAGATTTGTTCAAAACTTCACTTTTGCCAAGATAATACAGCACCTGACAGATGTGGCATATCAAACGATGCCCTAAAAAGCATGAATGTTACGTAGATGCGCCTCAGACAAATTTCAATAAAAGCCCAAATTGTTTAGTTTTATTATGCCACTGATTGTAGTTTGGAGGAGAATGCAATTGGCATGCTGACTGCAGGAATGTTTTTTTGATCCAAATTTGAGAGAAATAAACGTTTTGTGTGCATGAAGAAATCTTAGGCATTTTACTCATGAAAAACAAATGTGTTGTTTTTTATTTTTGTTTTCAGTATAAAAGGCTTAATCCAGCAAATTAAAAGTCACTAATCTACTCATTAGTGTTAGACACATTTTGGGGAGTGAGACAACCCCCTAAACCTATTGTCTGTATCTAGAGGTTTATGCTGTAAAGGTATAACTCAGACAAGTGTGTTCTACCGCCAGCACATACATATGAATAATGAATATGATATGGCATATAGGCCAGAGGATCTAGAAAGGTACGATGCACAATGGTTATGGTAGCATGATATTAATAAGAGCTGTTTGTATCGAAAGTGACTTATAATAGCAATAGCATTTATTAAAACAACACTGTAAGGGCACCAGTCATAGTAAAATAATAGGATTCAATAGCATAATTGCCTATCTGTGTGTGTTAAGGCTACTATGTTGCATAACTTTGTAAACATTCAAAGAAAGCCAGAAAAACTAAATGTGATTTAGAGAGGGGATGTCAGCCTGTGTGTTACCTTGTGTGTTGCCTTGTCAAAATTTCCCTGGGGATGAATAAAGTATCTATCTATCTATCTATCTATCTAGACAAAATGGATCAACAGACTGCTCAACAGGAGCTGGAGGGACAGGGGGAGATACCCTCTTCACTGCCAGGTAGCCACCAACACACACACACACACACACACACACAGGGAGGGAAGAGAGAGTGTGTGTGAGAGAGAGAATCCACTCAGCAGCACAACCCAAGACCCAAACAGCGTCATTGCTTCATTTTCATTGACATTTTTAAACCCTGAATTTAAATGAGTGAGATTAACCAAACGGTGTCCTGTCTGTTATGTTTGTGCTCTTAGGCAGAGTCTGTGCTTGTTTCATTCTCCCATGAACATTACCACTGACTGTTTATGTGAATCTCTGTGTAACCACTGATAGTTATGTAAGTATGTATACTCTTTTGATCCCGTGAGGGAAATGTGTCTGTGTGTCTGTGTATGAAATCACACCCCTCATCATGTCATCATCTCACCTGTGTTCTGATCTCACAACAGTATGAGATAAAAGTCTGTGCTTCCTACACCTCTTTCAGCTCTTGCGGCCAGTGACCCCCAGCCGCCTCCTGCTGACCCCCAGCCCCCTCCTGCTGACTTGCTCCCTGACTCTGACCCTTCCCCTCCCTCCTCTTCAGACCCTCCATCCCCCGATGCTGCTGCTGCTACTGCTGCTGCTGCTACTGATGCTGCCTCTCCTGTCAGTTTCCCTTTGTATCAGTTAACCATCACTTTATCACTCATTCATTCAGCTTTACTACTTGCACTTGCACTACTGGGGCTTAAAAGAGTGGACAAGAAACACTGGCCTGCTATAACCTACCATTGCTTTCAGGTTAATACCTATGATGCAGCAGGCAGAAACACTGGCCTGCTATAACCTACCATTGCTTTCAGATTAATACCCATGATGCAGCAGGCAGAAACACTGGCCTGCTATAACCTACCATTGCTTTCAGATTAATACCCATGATGCAGCAGGCCTTGAACTGTTCATTTGAATGCTAATGTAACGTAATGTTTATGGTTATTGTTTTAATGTGCTGTGGATAAAAGCTTCTGCTAACTACACATAACCATGAGCATAATTGAAATGTTGCAGGTTTTCATCTTCCCAAGAGGCTGGAGGACAACTCTCCCTGCAGACATGCAGGAGTGGGTCAGCGAGGCCTTTCTCCAGAGCCGTCATGGCCACACTGCGCTGGTGACGCCAGTCAAGTTGTGGTGGTACCCGCCAGCACCCCCGGCTGCCCCACGCCAACCCCCGTCCTCCCCAGCCCTCTACTTTGCCCGTCCACTGTTCCTGTGGTTCCCCTACCACTTCTGGCACTGTGCTCTACTCTGCCCGCGGCCCGAATGCTCCCGGCTGGGCCGCAAGCTGGCCGGGGCTGGGTTCTACAAGACAGTGCGGCGGGTGCTGGACATAGACGGGTATTATTATGTGGCAACAGAATACTTAGAATGCAACAACTGCCACACAAAGGTGGCGGCCTGGTCCAAGGAGGTGTTGGGGCAGCTGGACAGATGCCTGCAGCTGCAGTTCCCGGCCATCCTCACATACAAGTAGGTATTTCCCACTTTCTGACAGCCATCCTTACTTACAAGTAGATATTTCCCACTTTCTGACAGCCATCCTCACTTACAAGTAGGTATTTCCCACTTTCTGAAAGCCAGTCATGGAGCTTTTTATAATTGTGAAGGTGTGTGTGTGTGTGATATATTTATATATATATCTGTACATCCGATAAATCCTTCCCTGTGGCGCACAGTGTCTACAGTTCCAAACTCTGAGTGTTTGTGTGTGTGTGTGTTCAGGGCAAATTGGTAAATTCCATCAGGCTTTCTGCGTATTTCATACCATTTAGTATAATAATAATGGGATAATGAACTTACATGTTTGTGTGTGTGTGTTTGGGTATGTGTGTGTGTGTTTGTACGTGCGTATGTGCATCTGCGTGTGTGTGTTTCTCCAGGCTGGCTTGCGACAAGAAGGTGGTGAAGCTGCTCCGGGAGAAAACGGTTGGGCGTTCCGTCAAGGATCTGCTCAGGTATCTCTCGGAGCAGCATCACCAGGCGTGGATGAGCCGGTGCCTCCACTATTTGACAGCCTGCAGCTTCTCCTCCACCTCCACATCCACCTCCACCTCCACCTCCATCTTCGCCTCCACATACACATCCACCTCTGCATCCACATCCACCTCCAGCCTCTGCTCCAGTGGGCATCATCCGGTACTGCCTCCGCCGCCGATGATCCCTCTGCCCTCGGTGGAATGGCTGAGCACCTTCATTGGAGTTCAGGATGAGTTTGAGCACCTTCCTGGAGCCCTGAACAGGCTCTCCCAGAGGCTTCTAAAAAGGAAATTGGTCGTAGGTGCAGAGCACAGCTCAGGTACGCTCACGTCACTCTTGACCCTGTCCATGCCAAATGACCATTTACCATATCATCTAATTTAGCATTACTTCCACTTGGGCATACTGCTTCACAGTGTCAGCTTCCTGCCTGGAATTTGAAATCAAGTGCTTAGACCATCATCCCACAATTGTACTTTTCATTCTTATAGTGTTTTTCTTCTGTATAAGCTACTGGATGTCTACAGTTCTATCTGGATGAATAAAGTATATATCTATCTATCTATATAACTATATACCGTAAAACTTCAAATAATCGCCGAGTCCCTAAGAGACGCCTGTCTCTTTTAAACGCCTGGCGTGGCTACAGGTTTGGGTTAAAGGCTGGTCTTCAGTAGAGGCCTGGTCTGTTTTTTAGTTTCTGGTTGTATTTAATCTTCTAAAACCCGTCAGATCGTCTGTTTAAAGATTCGCAATGACACGAAACCGTTACAGAAAGGATATATCAGAGCCCGTCTACGGACATTCTCTGGCTATATACTGAAATAGGTTAATGATGTAAAGTCAAGTGCGCTTCTATGGGACTGGTGTGTGCGCGCACAGTTTTCATTGAGTCGGAGTGGCAAGTGCTGCGCATAGTTGCAGTGGAATGTGGCTGCCCAGGGCATTATAAAACTTCTCACTCTTAGACCTACTCATACACGGCACTGAAATGGCGTATTTAGCTGTCTAAATTCGAATCATATGCTGGGGGAGAAATCGTCGGACTTCCATGATTATTTTGTTATTCAGCACCCCTGGTCAAAAATATGTTCCCGCGCGCCTGGAAGTAGGCTATGATTTGAAATGTAGACTTACAAATTTGGCAAATACAAAACGGGAGAAACAATATGGTTCATGCTCTCACATGCTGTTTCATTCGTGCCCAAAAGGAGGGAGAATGAAACATATTACGCACGTTCCACTTTTGCATAAATAATTCCTGAACGGTTTTGGTCAGGGCTGATAATGCAACTGTATTTGACAAAGGACCGATATAGGCTATTTGCTAGTGACAAAATATGAGCTTTCAGTGTGATACGATCTCTTTGTAAATTACGTTTAATTAAAACGTGTTTCATCTGTTCTGGCTATCCCCGCTATTTGGATCTTACTGTATCTCACTCAATGAACAACATCTCAACACTAAATGAATGATGATCCGTAATTGTCATCAGATAGCCTAGTCATATAGGTAGACATTTAGTGTGTTTGAAATAATTCATTCGATAATATTTTCCATCTTTGCAGAGGAAACATTTTGTGTAAAGGGAATTAAAGGCCTGTCTCATATAGACGCCTGTCTCTAGTACTAGCCGGTGCAGTTTGGCGATTTGGGAAAATAAAAGCCCGGGCTATTATTTGGAGTTTTACGGTATATCGCAGAAACACACACACACACACACACACAACTGGTGTTCTTGGAGTTTATCCAGCCCTTATCGCAAGTCAGCACTGGCACAAAAGAACTGGAGGGAGAAATATATTTCACTGAAACATGGAAGGCCAGGACCTATGTGTCTGGTTTAATATTAGTAGGCCTATTTTATTTCATGTACAGTACTGATATGAATCAGCTTGTTCTAATATCCATCCTCTCCCTTTCTAAGATGGGCCTGGTTGTGGCTCCTGCCCCAAGTGCCCTCAGCCTGCAGCACCCGATGGCATGTCTCCAACCCTGTAACTTGGTAGGCTATATACCATCAGCTCTTGTGATGCCTGTTTAATATTGTTAAAATATCTTAAAATTGTTCTGTTGTTCAAGGCTATATTTATACAATATGTAAAGGCCTACTGCATATCAATTGGGTCATATTGTTAAAGTGTAATTAAATTGACAAGTTTTTTATTTAACTGATAATAATATCCGCCTATAGTTATAATTATTTGTTGAGATAATCAAAATTGTGCTGCATTTTGTTTTCAACTCAGTAATGAAAGAATGGGCAAAAAACAAAAACAAAAAAAAATCAATTTTGCTTAATTTAAAACGACAGTTCCATCCAGTGACAAAACTTCAGCACAGAGTGGGAGCTAAAACTATAAAACTATTGTGTTGTGTTTACAAAGCTATGAATAAGAAGATTGTCAAAGAAGATTGTTAAAAGCTATGAATAAGAAGATTGTCAAAGAAGATTGTTAAAAGCTATGAATAAGAAGATTGTCAAATTGTCAGCTGGCAGGTATGGAGCAAATTTTGTGTCTTTTTAATGCAAGCAAAACATAAATATCCAAGCAAAAATACAGCTTTGAGAACAAAAATCAAGGTAGACTTCACTAATATATTAGTGAATCTGCCCTCTTTCATTTTGAGTCAAAAAGTTTTGCTTGCAGGCATAAATTGCATGTTGAAAAGTTCTGTTTGCACATTAAAATCTTTAGCAAATCAAAAAGTTTTGCCTTCAAGTTTAACTGAACTTAAGTTCAAGTAAAGAACATTTAATTAAAGCCTGTTTTCCACAGAACTGATGTCCGGAGCATGGATCCACACCTCAAGAGAGATCGGTGGGAGGCACACTCTTCAGTGGCAGGTAGCCATCAACAACACACACACACACACAATACTTGCTTACCATTTCACAGGTTTGTTCTACTCGTGCACTTAACACATTTGACGTCACTAATTAGTTCAACTCTACCTAGCTGAAGGATTCTGCTGGTTACAACCCCAAATCAGAAAACGTTGCGATGTTGTGTAAAATGCAAATAAAAACAGGATGTGATAATATACAAGTCTTGTAAACCCATATTTAGCGGCAAAAGGACATAGACAACATATCAAATGTTGAAAATGACAATTTTTACTATTTCAACTGACTATTTTTTTGACTATTCAATCGGAATGACCAAAAAAAACTGTCCATGTAAACGTGGCTAGTGTCTTCAGATGCAGTTTAGCTCAGCTGGCATCAGCAACCACATCCACAACAACAATACACTGTTCCTACTAATAATACACTGCTACACAACAATACACTGCTACTCAACAATACACTGCTCCTACTACTAATACTTTCAGGTGCTGTTCAGAGAGCTACCTAGACATGCAACACACACTCACACTCAACTTGTGTTCCTTCCTCAGCTCCATGTCCACGCATCCCTGTTCTCATTCTCCTCTCTTTCCCCCTCTCTCTTCAGGTGCAGGTCGGCCAATGGCTCATGGCCGTTCCCCAGGCGACTTGATTGGTCACTCTGTTCATAGTGGCCACATTCTGGGGTGCGTTTCCCAAAACTATAGTTGCTAACCTGTTAGCAACTTAGTTGGTTGGCAATGGGAAATTGCATTGCAACCAATAAAGTTGCTAACTAAGTTAGCAACTATGGTTTTGGGAAACGCACCCCTGGGTGTTTTTTTTGTTGTTGTTGTTGTTTCTGGTGTTCCATGCATGTTGTGTTGAAAAACATTTTACATTGAATTTTATCTATTTATGACATTTAGAACATTAGCGAGTGTGATGTTAAAACATATAAAATATGTTTGTTATTGTAATAAAAACAAGTAAATTGTGCTAATTGTTCTGTGGCATTTCTTTTGGAGAACAAAAGTTGATGGATGGAGGAGGAGGTGGATGATTAGTTCCAACAGATTTTATATGGATTTCTATTCTGAATCTAAGTTCAAGTTTCTTTATTTGTCACATGCATAGTCCTAGACTTACAACAAGCAGTGAAATAAACTCCTGACTCCACTCCAACTGTGCTATCACAATAATATAATAATAAGTTATGGGGAAAAAAAGTTACGTTTAAAATATGAATAAATAAGAAGCTGAAGATAAAAGATATACCCCCGCCCCCTCCTACCCCTAATAATAAAACCTTGTACTAAAAGTGCTCACTAAAAGTAGATCCAGGGCTTAAAGTCCAAGGTGCATTGTGCAGTTCATGAGGGAGGTGCATGTCATATTTCATTCAGGGGCCAGGAACAGGAAGGAACAGCTTGTGGATAAAAACTCCTCCTGAGTCTTTCTGTGTTAGACATGATGCTCCTGAATCGCTTGCCTGATTCCAGCAGCTGAAATAGCCATGTTCTAATGGTCTGAGAATGATTGAAGAACTTGTGTGTATCAAAAATGGCATCCTACTGTGGAAACACTGCACTTTTTACTCCTCATGCTATTTCTGTATTATTATTTCTTGATCTTTCTGTCTTTTATCCCTGTACAGAAAAAGTTGAAAATCCAAAAGACCATTTCACTAAATGCTTTACAGTAGTAGGCTATTTCTATGTATTTGACAAATAAAAATCAATGTATTAAAACAATGTGGTTTTGCATAATGGATCAGGTTTGCTGAACAATTGAGACCAGTTGTTTAACCACTTGAGACCAATATCCATTTAAACTAAAAGACACTAGTTACAGTACGTCCTATTGGTTTCAAGTGGATGGAACTGGTGAGCCGCCCCTGCCCCATTGCTCTATTGGTTCCTAAAGGAGCATTTCACCGTTGGGAAGATGAATGTGTAATTAAATGAAGTAATTTATATATTAGAAATGTGGAGTCATCATTGAAGTCAGTGCCTTCTTGACCGAGAAAAGGCCAAAAAATTATTTTTGGTTCATGCGGATTAAAGCCAACAACTCCCAGAACAAACAGGATCAGTGATGATATTCTGCTAATACAGATTGGGTGCACAAACTTGGACATTCAGGCCATATTCACATGTAGTCGGGTATTTTTAAAAATGAAGATTATTCGTATTGTAAAAATAATTCCATTCACATATGCAGAAATAGCAGTTGAAGGTTGTCAGGAACACGTCAATCAAACAGATTGGATCAGGCCGATTGGCAACCTGACAATATTATAAAGAAAAAGAAAACTCCCTCCGGTTGATCTTAAACTTTTCTTGTGATTTTTCCACCATGTTACCAGTAAAACCAGTTTTCCTGATATGGCATAGCTAATTGCAAGTTGTATACAATTAACTGTTTTTATATGTATTGCTATTCCATGTATTTTGCGTAATGTTGTTTCTGTAAAAATGCACAGCTTTCAATGTAATTAGAGATTTGGGCCTAGTGCCTTGCATGTTTGTGCTGTTTGCCACCTATGGGTGCACCCTGCCTGGTTAATAGGCCTATGGTCAATGGTCATATAGGCCATCTCTTCCATGTCTAATTCGTCTGATGAAGATCTTTTGAGATCGAAACGTTGCCTTTTTTAAGTAAATAAAGTATTTCTTGGAGCCCATATACAGTGTGCAGACCATCTCCTTCTCACTTATCAGTTTTTGAGAGCCCATTGCACTGAATAAAGAAGTGTCTCAGTAATGTGTTTTTTGTTGTTTATGTTAAAAGTTCATTATGCATAGAAGCATAACAATGCAATTGACTATGGAAATGCAGGTTGGTTTAATAAACATTACAGGCATTGTTCATATATTTTGTTCTATAAAATGGTAGACTAGGTCTAATTATCCAAAATCCCATTAGTGGAAGCGCATGGTCACATCTGGTCCTGTGATGATAAAATATGTGTGGCCCTCTATCATCAAAGTTGGCCATCCCTGCAATAGGTTATAGATTATTATTATTATTATTATTATAGGGCCTATGCATATGTCAGGCAACGGTGATTAGGATGCCAACTTTAACTGGCTCTCTCACTGTTTGCATCTATGACAATGCAGTTTAGCTTGTAAACTTTGTAATTTGAGACGTAGGCTCTGCTGCTTTACCTCAACTGTGAAGTTTTAATTCATCCGCTGAAACCACAACGTAATGGCGCTATTTTTTTTCAATCTATGGTAATGGCACATTGAAAGATTTATTTCATGATGGTTAGTGAAGTCGTCGACATCTTGGTGAAAGCAGAGAATACGCGAGGTATTGGCGTTTGAAAACATATTTTTAACTTTAACTAACCATTAAGTTAATGATATCAAAACAACCAATGTGCAAAACATGGGCGCGGAAGGTTACTATCATTCATGGTTTTGGACCTTGTGGCCATCACGCGTGATGTGAGAGCTGCTGCAGAAGGAGGGATGTCTGGCGAAAGCCATGTGGAGCAAGGGCGTTGTATTTAATGTCAGTATTAAATAGGGTAGTTGTCTTACACTTGAGAACCAATTTAATTTTAAAGCAGTACTACCTAGCAGCAACAACCTTTGTGTGGTTGGCGTCAACGTGGACATTTATTTCACCTGCTAGCGGAAAAGTTCAGTTCGACCATAACGACTGCTTCGTGTGAGCGGAGGTAAGTTAATTTACTGTAAATTCTTGACTCACGACCTGCAACCTAACTCGTACTGTAAATGTATTCAGTAGTCGTAGTAATGTATTGTTGTATCGTCCATCCGAGAAAAGTTTTTTGTTTTTAAAAAAACATAACATTAGGTCACGAGTTCAAACTTAAGGTAGTCCTCGTGCTAACCTAACATCCGATAGGGTTGAAGCAGAGCTAGCAATCTTTGCTAGCATCATCCACATGACGCACCTGCCATTTTAGTATGGAAAGGAGTAGGCTACTCCGTCTAATTATTTTGTTATTAATGTGGTAAAGAAACGAATGCAATCAAAGATAACTGAGTATGTTTGTGTTGTCGTTATTCAAGCCAATAAATGCTAGCGTTTAGCAAATGGATGACGCGTAGGATTTGGGCTAACGTTAACGTTAATCTCCATATTCAAGGTCACGACCAGCCGAAACTCCCTGGTTTTCAACACGACCTGGAACCTGCAAACGAATACGGAGTACTGTAAGTAATTTTGTTTATTGTTTACCGAGAGATTAAAGTGTTAACTGAAGTTTGATTAACTTACAAGTTACAAGTCATTCGTGTTTGCAAAGTTAGGGGGTTGGCACGTTTGGGACCAGACGACAACGTTGCCTTCGGCTGATATTTCGCGTGTTTTGTAAGTCTAAATGATGGAAATGGTTAATGCCGTGAACTTTAAAAGTTGGTGAGTTAGGGTGAGGCTTTAAAGGGGAATTGAAACGGATATAATTTAGGTTGAGTGGAACTTGTTTACCGGACCGTGGTCATAGCCCACTTCCAGGCTATAATGTTAGCTATTGACCGCCTATTTATTTTTGGTTTCCGTCTCAAACCGGTCACTGTAATGTTATTAACTCTTGAAGTACAATTACTGTCTTTGGATGTTAAACAGGCTACTTGGACTTTGCAGGTAATGTTTTAAACCCCGCCATGCGCGTGTGTAATGCTTCATGACACTGACCTTGCTCCGGCAAGATCGCAATGTACATGTTTGGCACGATGTACAGTATACCACATGATTGGCGATGTATTCTCATGTCAACTTTATACCATCACTACAGTAAATTAGCAAACCAGTTATTTGTGATGGCTTTGGAGGTGTTTGCATGTTGGACAAAGATGACAGCCTAATTTTGAACCTTAGCTTGGTCATGGCCATGCTTGATATCTTTGTGTGGCAAATCTCTCTGAGGGCTGTAGTGTACAAAAAAAAATCAGCCTGTCACCTTATTATAGTGGATGGAATCCACTTTCTTGAAATCTCCTGGCTTCTTCTTCTTCTTCTTCTTGTTGTTGTTGTTATTATAATAACCATTTTTTCTTTTTACCTTTTCAAGAATTAATGCGACTCTAACCGCTTAACATACAGACATGTTGAAATAACCGTTTTGTAGGTAACTTTTTCAGATTTTCTTAAGTTTATACTTTTTGAGAAATAGGGGATTAAAAATGGTAAAAAAGCTAATTTCTTCCCCCATAGACTTGTATGGCTGTGATGTCATAATGGCTTAAAGCCAGCTGCGCTCGTTAAGCTCCCAGAGTAGTTCCCGGGCTAATTAGAACACTGGCACAGGTGTCACCTGTGAATTCAACTGTCTCAGCTTCTAATGCATACAATCTGGTGCTCCCTAAAACTACACATCCTGTTTAAATGTTTCCTGTGTGTCAAAATAAGTCACAGCCATATCTCATGCTTTGCGCATTATATCTCCAGAACGGTTTGACGTATATGCTTCAAATTTGGTACAAGTGTTTGTATGGACTCAAAGATGAAGTGAGTTGATGTTGGAGGTCAAGTCAATGAACACTCTGAGTGCGATATCTCAAGAATGCCTTGACATACATGCCTGAAATTTGGTATGAGTATTTGTATGGATTCAAAGATGAAGTGAATTGATGTTGGAGGTCGAAGGTCAAAAACACCTTGAGTGTTATATCTCAAGAACGCCTTGACGCACAAGGTCTTTTGGTACGAGGGTTTGTATGAACTCAAAGATTAAGTGATTTAATGTTTTTTTTCCCAGGAATTTCCCCACCAACTTTAGCAGCTTTCCATCCACTATTGCAACTCCTCTGGCATTACATTCTATTTTAAAGTGATTTCTGTAGTGTAGGGAAAGCATACCTACTGATTAGGACTGAACGTTTTTCGAAAATGATGTAATTGCTTTTTTTTTTTAATTAGCAGGTTGTGATTTAATATGCTTTAAAAAAAAAAAAAAAAAAAAAAAAAAAAAAAAAAAAAAAAACACCTTATATTCTGTATTATTCAACAGACAGCCACACATCATTCTATTTGACCAACACAATATTAGATAATCTAAATCTAATTAAGATTAAACATAAACTGTACTTTCCTAGAGGCCAGGCCAACGTTATGTTTGGTGATTGAATTCATTTGAATTATATTTTTATTTCAATCACAGTAGGCTAGTATATTTGTTGAACTTTAAGCCTTGAAAATAAGTCTTCCCTCAAATAAAATCTGTGCCCCCTTATTGTGACCCCCACATTAGGCGTCTATTTTATTACTATTTCATATGGTCTCTTGACATACAGCGGCAGAAAACTGACAGCCACGGTGCTTGTCTCCTTGTTTTACACACACACACAACAGACCCGCCCTTCCCCTCCGTGCACGCAGCCAGAAGTCAGAACAATCGTACTACAGGGCCGAATGACCGTACAGCCTCAGCACTCGTATCAACACTGCAGCGCAAATTAAGTTCAATACTCATGCCTGCAAATTAACAACTTACTACTTGTCACAACTAAATAAATCACGGAGATACAACTCTTTAAACAGGCAACGTTATCAGCTGTTAGCAGCATGCATGTAAACATCTTAGCTGGTAAACTAATGTTAGAACACCGCTGGATTATTGTGGTTAGCTGGATTATCGTGGTTAGCTGGCCACTGAATCCTGCCCCTCAGATAATGTTAAATGATGTGATTAGCAACTAGAATTAAAAAAAAAAAAAAAAATCCCAGGGTGACACTCCCTGACCCCCATGCTATTATTAGGTTCAAACTAAGCTATAGGCTATAGATCCTAGGAGTAAGCCATAGTAAAAAAAAAAAAAGGCTAATTAGTCAGCGGCATTGTGTTGTGTGTAAATAGAGGTTAAGAAAGATACCGTAAAACTCCAAATAATAGCCCTGGCTTTTATTTTCCTAAATCGCCAAACGATGCCTCTATGCTTGAGGCTAAGATTGTGTTTAACTAGTGTATTGTGTTTAAATGTAAAATTGCACACACAAATTTTGGCCGCATTCCAATTTGTCCAGTTTTTCAGAGTTTGACCTGCCGATTCGCATTTCATTTTTATAACCACTTTACAGCACACAACGACTTATATTCCATCTTTTTTTTTATATATTAACATAAACATTTAATCAACTTTTCAATAATGGCTGTTTTAAAAATATGGAACAGATGAATAGACAGATTATTCTTCTAGTCTAACTAGTCAAACTAATAATGCTACCCAGTTATCGTACCCAGGGAATATAGCGCAAACACAGGGGAGAAGTGCCAATAGTGATTGATTAGGTACTTCGCTATATCTAAGAATGACTCTGGCCATATGTATGAAAACAGTGCACGTCTGTCTAGCAGTGAAAAACTTCCGCCTGTTAAGCAGGTGTAATCCAAATTCCGGTTAAATGTGTCAATGAGGAAAAACTTGCCTCAGAAACAGCATTTTTGATGCTCTTTTCTCTCAGCTCTTTGCGCTAATTTTTAATTATTTTTTTTTATGTTGCAGTCGTGCAATGTAATCTGGGGAAAATGCCATTTTTGCATTGTCATAATGTTCCCCTGTTTGTGGAGAATAATAGCAGTGTGTTTTAAAAAAATGAATAAAGCTCAAAATTATTAAAATAGCTGTCAATTCCATAATATCAATGCATTGGGAACACTGCACGTTCGATTTCAAATCAAAACATGACCAAAATTGATAAAGTTTGTTTTATACCTTTACAGAAAGTGTTTGCATTTTTCTTTACAAACTCAAAACATTTACTGTATAAACTGAAAAATGTCAAGATTTTGCTTTACTTTAAATCACTGCACTAATATCTAGTTGCATTACCGTTATTTCTGAGAATTGCTTCACATCTGTGTTGCATGGAGTCGACCAACTACTGGCACCTGTGTACAGGTATTCCAGCCCAGGACGAGTGAACTACATTCCACAATTCCTCTGCATTTCTGGGTTTTGCCTCAGAAACAGCATTTTTGATGTCAACTTAGCGCTTCAAAAGCTCAACACAGATTTGAGACGTCAGTTTTGAGCGTCGCATCCCTATTTGTTAGTCATCAATTTAAAATGTATGCTTTTTTAATGTCCATCATGCCAATGTCTGTCTGGCCAGGCCATACTCAATCCATCTTCATAAATAGGTTGTGAGGAGTCCAAACTTCAGACGTCTCAGCCTTGGGATCATCTACATGACCTGCCTTGCAAGTGGAACAGAGAACTCAACTGACTGGTAGGCCTATGTGTTTATTATTTTTGTTTTAGAAACTAATGAGATTGAAGTTGGACTTCAAAGAGTTTCATTTTGTAAACTGTTTTTTTTTTTCAGCAAGTTAGTACGAGTCAGTCAATATTTCTGCTGCTCAGGCTCGAGACATTTTGGAGTATTTGTTGCTATAAGAAGCATTTGCTGTGAGGGTGTACGCTAGTTGCTGTGAGGGTGGACACTAGTTGCTGTGAGGGTGGACGCTAGTTGCTGTGAGGGTGGACGCTAGTTGCTGTGAGGGCTGTGAGGGTGGACGCTAGTTGCTGTGAGGGTGGACACTAGTTGCTGTGAGCTTGTACACTAGTTGCTGTGAGGGTGTATATGGGAAGTTGCTTACACTGGGTACACACTGGTGCCTTCTTGTTGGGGAAAATGTATTTCAATGTATTACTTGTATTTCAAGTGAGATTTGTGTGTGTGTGTGGAGTAGACACTAGGCAGGATTTGCACACTCAGGGTTGTAGACACTAGGTAGGATTTGCACACTCAGGGTTGTAGACACTAGGTAGGATTTGCACACTCAGGGTTGTAGACACTAGGCAGGATTTGCACACTCAGGGTTGTAGACACTAGGTAGGATTTGCACACTCAGGGTTGTAGACACTAGGTAGGATTTGCACACTCAGGGTTGTAGACACTAGGTAGGATTCATTTGTGTAGTGTAGAGACCACAGCCATAGAAGAGAGTTCTGACACACTTTGATGTCGCTGCCACGCGATCAAAAGTTCCAAAAAAAACTTTTTCTCTACCACTCTGGTAGCCACTAGGTAGGATTTTGCACATTCAGGGGTGTAGGCAGACCGTTCTGCTGTTGGGATCAGCTAGGTCCTTAGACGGAATTTGGCTGTGGACAAAATCACTGCTGCTGTCAAAATTAACATGTTAATCGTTGTGATTAATTTTGAAAAATAATAACGCAATTAATGCATTTTGTTTACCTAAAGTGTATTTTTTTTAAAACTACCAAAATTCACTGAATATCCTAGTTTAATACAAGTGATTATGCAATCAGTTTCTCTAAACATGCATGCCCAAAAAATCTTTTTACGATGTCAATGACCCCTGACCTCGGTATTTGAATCCTGGCTACGGCCTTGGTCGTGTCTCAAACTTCAGCTCTGTTTTATGGTTTAATGCTAGCCATTTAATTATAGGCCCTATAAGTGGAAAGAGCATTAAAATGCCGTGCATATTGTGCCGTTTGCCAAGAAGTTAAATTTATCAAAGTGACAACTTGCGTCACCCAACGTCACATCTCCGCATTACTAGCCTACTGGTTGGTAGCTCATGATGTAGGCCTGTCTGCATGCTGTTGTAGACAAGAAAGAGACAAAATCAGTCTTGACTGTCATGAAAGGACGAGCCTTTGAAACACAATTTTGTTTGTTAAAACCATATCTTAATGTGATGAAAGTAAAAATCGTTTTGAGTGTATTCGTATAATATGTAATTTTCCACTGCAGATTAGATGAATGTGATTATTTATGTTTGGCCCCTTTTTGGGCCTGCAATCGCTGATACAACCTTTAAGTTAAGGTACATAGTACCTACAATTATTACACTCGGGTCCAGTAGATCCGAACACCTCATATGTAATAGTTATGTGAAGGGGGTGTACCGTGTGAAGTCATTGAACATAAGTTAATTTTTATGTTCTTCACAGAAAATGGGCCAATGAGTTTTAGTTAGAAGAAATAATAAGTAGCATCATTTTTCTTATAGCAAACATTAAAAATGGGTCCCACAGACCCAAACACCTTACAAGGGTTAATGGACACAGGCTTATGATCACTCATGCCCCTGGGATCAAAGACCATCTCTTTTGTCTTTGTCACATTTAAAATAAGGTTGTGACCTTCACACCATGCCACTATGCGATGTACCTCTTTATGATGGTTATGTCTGTCTGAGCGCATAGAAGGCTCAATAGAGCTGTATAATCAGAGAACATGATTACATAATGCTCACTGTGCTTATTTCTACAACTTTTAGTATATAACGTAAAAAGAACAGAACTTGCACAACTCTGTGGGGCTCCTATGTTTATAGCCTTTATACTAGAGAGAGTATAATTGACTCTCACCTGTTGCTGTAGCCTAGAAATCTAGACGCGCCCCTAGCGGCAGCAAATTACATTTGCTGCCAGGGCTAGTCTAGCAACTCTCCGTTGGTTTGTGAGCTCCAGAAATCGAAACTTAATCAGGCATTGAAATCGTGTATAGAGTCGTTTGGTTGCAACGGTTTGGCTTGAATTCCCTGCTACTTGAAAACAAATATCCCATTAAGGCCCCTATTGCGTGCAGAGGGAATTTGAAAGACAACTGATTATCCCGCCCCTCGGACTGAGCACTGTGAACGGTGAGTGCCCAGACCCTACATTTTAATGTGGGTCTGGCTCGCCAGGCTACTGTTGCTGCCTTCCAGTAAGGAAAGCAAAGTACCACTTAATAACAAAGGCGTTCACCTCTATTCGTTTGAGCTTTTTAAAAATAATCTGGGGGAGAATCATGTTAAAAGCTGAACTAAAATTCATGATCAATAGTCTGGCATAAGCCTTGGGGTTTTCAGTATGTTTTAGCCTAGTAGTCTAAGATGAGCATCATCAGTGCCCCTGCTGTTCTGATTGGCCAATTGGTAAGGATCTTGGAGATGTTTTGCTTCATGCTTTAAAATGCCCACCATTATACGCTCCAACTTTCATTATTATCGATCTCATGGCCACAGGTCTAAAATCATTATTTGTAAATGCGCTTGAAGCCACCAATGATGGCCTTGTGCTCCAAGATAACAGTGGGCTCAAAATGAGTGCATGTGCGGAATTTAAAGAAGAGAAATCCCTCCAAATATGAACAAATGACTTAAATATAAGGTGGCACCATTGTAAGGGTCTTATGATATGAAAACATGACTTGTTTATTTCATCTTTTAAGGGGTATATAGCTTGCCTGGTAAGCCAAACTCATTCATGATTGGGAGTCCTTTACAACGTAAACATGGTGACGGGTGTAGAAATATCAATTTTGAAATCATTGGTCAATTACATTGATCAGAGTCGCCTAAACTTTGCAAATAGTCAGGTAGAACCCCAGGATAGGTGTGACATAAGGTACTAATGCAATTTTTTTGCATAAATTCATAGTTTACGGCATCCTTGAGCTTTTTTTTTTTAAATGACATAATTTGCCACGCCCTCTTTTTTGACCATAAAAAAACAAACTAGATGCACATTACTGTTTAAACCCATCATGTATGGTATCAAATGAAGGCTCTTCTCAAACAGAAATCAATGTTGTCAATAAAAACATGCTAAAATGATTTCAGGTCCCTCCAGAGAACATAATAACTGTAAAGCCTGGTAAGGTCACACCGCTGAAATGGTAGGCTGAGCAACAAATTGTATCAACCCTCAACAATTAATCAAATAGACAAAGTTATAAGGAAAAAAAGTAGAACTTTCTCACAGATTCTGAAAGCAACTATACACAGAACATGTTGCCAGGCTGGCCTTGTACACATCACAAACATCAAATGTCTCCTCCAAAAAACATTCATTCAATCAGACATTTCTCCCTCGCTGTCATCAGTATCCTTTACTGAAAGTGTAGCCATCTTTGAATTTTTATTTGCACACTGTTCACCACCTTTGCAATGGCAGTAGGTGGTGCATGGTAGTCCATCTGACTGACAGCAGCAAGAGGCCCTGGAGCATGCTGGCACTGCCTTGCATTCACAAGCAATAAGCTGTAGACCTGTTTTGGTAGCAATGTCAGTGTTGCCATGAACAGGCACAGGAATTCCATCCTCTATTTTCCGAGCCAAACAGATACATCATCAGTACACACTGGAGGTGTTTTTTTGTCAGCAGCTCTCCACAGAAGGACTTGCAGCCGTGCACGCTTGATGTGTTCCGCTGCATTATTCTCTTGTTGTAGGAAGACAAAATTGCATTAGTACCTTATGTCACACTTATGCCCAAATTCCACAAAGTTCTACCTGACTAAAACTATGAACAGAATAGGTAGTCAGGAAACATTGTATGCGAGCCTGCTTTTGCTGTAAATACATTTCTGCATTTTTCCAACTACAATTTTTGATGTTTGTAGTCTTGCAGGCATTGCTTCCACCATTTACCACAGTCAGTTTTGACTGTCATCCCCTCTCGTTGTTGATTGGCTTGACTTTTTTTTTTTTTTTTTTTTTTTTTTTTTATTATAGAAAATGAACTATGCTGTACCAGACTAGCATCTCCCCGAGAGGAGAAGGTGGCTTTACAACAGCTGTTTTAAGTGACTTAGGAAAAATGCCAGACAGCAGTGATGAATTTACCATGCAAAGGACATCTGCTGATATAAGGTGAAAAACCGTTTTAAAGAAATTGTCTTCCAAAATGTCTAAGCCACATGAGGAAGAGCTGAGATTCTGTACCGTTTTTTCAAGTGTGTCGTGGTCTATCAATTCTGACATTAAGTTAAGATCCATTCTATTTGCAGCTGGAAGTTCCGGATGTTGAATTAGTAATTGAGCAGATATGTTGAGTCTGATTTTGTCAATTTTACCTTTGAAAAAAGATGAACGCATTGCATTTATTAGTTGAGAGAAGTTCAGGCGCTAATTGTGAGGGGGGATTTGTTAACGTAGTGTTATTGTGTTATTTGAGTTATTTGAACTTCTACCGATGTTAGAAAAGAAAGGCTGTCTTTCTTTGCGTATTTCGGAGTTATATGTGCGTAGCATCTCTTTATGGATTTCATAGTGGATCTGAAATTTGTATTTACGCCGTTTTCTTTCAGTCTTCCTACACTCTTTTAGGAGTTTAACTGCTGGATTTTGCTTCCATGGTGCTTTCTGTTTGTCCTTAACTTTCTTGAAATGGAATGGAGCAATGTCATCCATAATGTTTGCCATTTTTGCATTAAAGCGATCCAATAATTCTACCGAGTCTGACAGTTGACTTGACGTCTGTGAAAGTGCTTGCTCAAAGAGCGCACTTGTCTGATCATTTATGATCCTTCTTTTTACCATCATAGATCTGTTCTAAGTGTGTGGGGACATAGACACATCAAAGAACACGCGGAAATCATCAGATGAGGCCAGGTCTTTAACAGCTGTAGAGACATCGAGACCCTTTTCCCTGTCACCATCTATGTAATGTAAGAGAAAGAACATTTGGTAACATGGAATTCATATTGCATGTGTGCTGGAGTGGACAGAGTTTGATGGAAAACTTTGGTGACTTCTGATGTTCAAATTGGTTCTGGGCATGTTGTTGGGGGGGGTTGTTTCTTGGTATAAAGTATATAGCATAGGTATACCCTCTGCCAAAATGGGGTCAGTCATTTGAGCTCTTTCTAAGACTAATGTCAAATTTGAAACAGAAGAACCTATTCATGTGCCTATACAGTATTTTTCTCACGCGAATAGGGGAAAAAAAAAATAACCTTCACATATTACCATGAAAATTACTGAGTTGATCACTTGCATCAAGACAAACAAAAAATGTATTAAGTTTTTTGAAATTGTTTGTTAACATGGGCAAACAGGGCATAATGTATTTAAGTATAGCTAATCTGCATACAAAAATCTTGTAAAATCTTAACAGCTACTGTAGCATTGAATTTCTAGACAACTCCGGTCTGAGTGACGGGCGTAGTAACAATAACTAGGGGGCGTGGCTTTTTGCGAATGGTCAATTGTGAGGGGTTGAAAATAGAATGCGAGAGTTATTTGTACTTCTACTGATGATATTTGAGAAGAAACTTGCGGAGCATGTCTATTGATTTCATAGTAGGTCTGACGCCTTTTTTTTTTTTGTTGTCCTCCCCTCAAATCATCATTGGTTTATCAGTTATATTGACCCAAGTTTTGGACCGGTGACAACATGTAAGATTGATCCCTTGTTGGGCCACAAGAAAGCCATTGCTTGGAATGCTAAAACTGTGAAATTATAGATGTTCAACATGGAACTCCAGATGAACCGAACTAGTTTTGGCGGACAGCATTGGGGAAGATGAAAGTAGAGAATTTAAAATGTGGACTTTATTCCTCCAACAGACCACACACATATACATACGTCTAGTAGGCTAGGCCTACAACAGCTGTAAAATCTAAATTATATCAATGAAATTTGACAATAACCAAAATAATTAGATAAGTAGGCTAGCCTAGGCCTAAACAAAGGAGTCTTTAAATAGTCTATTTTTGTATGTCTTGAAATTTCATAGAAATGTCATAGAAATCAAACGGCAAGTAGCCGATCAGTGATGTTTTATGGTACATAGTGGTAGGGCATGCGTGACTTAATTAGGCAGATCCTGGGCCTAGGCGGATATCTAATATGATGGCCTATTCAAAGGTGATAGGCCTACTCCAAGATATCCAGAAACTGTGTGTGTGACTTGTGATTTGGGTATACGTACCCCTGATATCTGATCAGCAAGTTAGCAGTCAAAATAAATTAAAAAAAAAAAAAGGTATCAGTATTCTCATTGATT
Source organism: Alosa alosa (assembly GCF_017589495.1). Taxonomy (NCBI): domain Eukaryota; kingdom Metazoa; phylum Chordata; class Actinopteri; order Clupeiformes; family Clupeidae; genus Alosa; species Alosa alosa. Next base: position 33,212,365 of record NC_063196.1, on the reverse strand, counting down.
CTTAAACTCAGGACATGATCAAAGATGCTCCTGACAAGCTGTGTGTGATAAAAAATGGTCAGTATATCCCCTTGATTCCTGTCTAAGCTTATTTCGCCCAGTGTCTCATGGTGTGTGTGAAAGCACAGAGTCATAGCTATAATATTGATTGTTACCTTTTTTGCTGATTGTGGCTTATTTGATAGATGAGAAGAAAGTTGATTTTACTGCTTATTGTACAGATCCCATGTTAACATGATGTTATGGCGTTCAGCTGGTGGTAAATGAAGTTGGTGATAAATGAAGATCATTGTGTGTGTGTGTGTGTGTTACAATATGTGGATGCAATTCAGAATGGGGGCCGCCACAAAATCAAAACTGGCTACCACACAATAATGTTCTATGCTGTACTATTTAAATGAGATAAAATCCTGTCATTAAGCTGAGCTCACACACCATGAGACACTGGGCGAAATAAGCTTAGGAATCAAGGGGATATACTGACAATTTTTTATCACACACAGCTTGTCAGGAGCATCTTTGATCATGTCCTGAGTTTTTTAAGAATCAATGAGAATACTGATACTTATTTTTATTTATTTTGACTCCTGACTTTTTACACATGCAGCCTTTACTTGCCCCGCCCCGCGCTCTCTTGAACCCGCTGCCCCTCCTCTGCATACATTTAACAAAACATTAGTTATTTGTTAAAACTGGTGCATTCAAGTTAACTCTGCTAAAGGCTTATCGCAACATAGTACATTGGAAGACTAAACTAAGTAAGTTATGCAATCAAGCCGGATCTCTAAGCTAATGTTAGAATACTGTAGTGTTCTTACTCGTGCAGGGCTTTATTTTATTAACTCTGACACTGAATGTTTTTGAAATCCTGATGTAAATTATTTTAACTAACTACATAGAAAGCATACAGGGAATCAAAGCCGCGGTATAGAGGTTGAAGTGTAATCTGTTATCGGTAATGTAAGCGTTCTCTAAAAGCGTGCATGATGACACAAATGCTTACTAGCTGGGAAATGGAAATGCTTGTGGGAAATGGAAGTATGATTGTGTGTATGTACTTGCCAGTTCTCGGTGCTTCAGTTGCCTTTTGGGTACAGGGCAGCAAACTGGGGTATTGGGCAAGAGACACTTTTCTGCATATCTTTTGCGCCCAGACGTGGGAGCGCTTATTGGCGCAGGGGTGTTTAGAGTGGTAATATTTGTTGCTTAGTGAGGTATATTATGGCATTGTATGGAAAGAACATGAACGATTGTTAGTAATGTGTATTGCCTATGTTGTGTTAACCAAAATGTGGTGAATTTAAATTCATTGATTTGTTGCTATGTATGGTTTAGACCAGTGTTTTAAATTGTGTCTGCATAGCGCAGTTAGGAGTTAAGATTCCTCCTCGGTTGTGTGGGGTCCTGCTGAAAGACCTCTGAGGTAGGCATAGAAACTAGTGGGCATTGTCTCGGTGTTTGTTTTTCTTTTGTATCAGTCTTGTTTTGTTTGTTTGTCAGTGTCTTAACCGTTTTCAGTTTTCAAGAACCCAATTTAAAGGGAAACTTGGCAGGATTTCCCCCTCTGCTGGAGAAATTGTGCATTATGATATTTCAAACTGTGGGAAAAGGTAACGATAAAGCACATGGATTTGTTTACAAGCTAGCGAACGGTTAGCATAAGTTTGGCAGAACTATGTGGATGTTACAAGGTAAGAAACACGATTTAAAACGAGTTTCTTGTTTCTCACTTCTCTTTCTGGGACGGTAGTCTCAATGTTGCAAGGTTGGTTTTCCGTCTGGGGACGCTAGGCGCAGCGGGGAAAGTCACCATTTTCACCGGAACAGGTCATTTAACCATCCAAATGATATCTAAACGGGTTTATTACGTTGAAATAGTTGCCAAGTTCCCCTTTAAAGCTGCTCCATGTCATTAGTAACAGACGTTTGTAGGCTTAACTGAAGAGTCCATTACAGCCAAGATGGCAAAAAAAGAAAACTCAAGTAAACTCATTACACTGTCCAAAGTGTAATTTTCCATTATATTCCAACATGTTTGGTGTTGACATCCATGAAAATAAGTCTTGTCTGACTGTTTTAGAATAAACTTAACTGTGTCTTAAACTTGCACCTCTACCAAAATGACAAGCAGAATGACAAAATAAAAGGGTGACTGAATGAATGGGTTTATTTAACAATGCACCTCCAACTGAAATTCAAAGTTCTATAACTGATAACTAAGTGCAAGCATGTAAGAGAGCAAGAAAGTATAGTGCATAGTGAAAGTAAAGTGTAGTTTGTTACCAGTTGGCCTGAACTACTACACTACCATACTTTGGATGCTTTTGGTCTAGTGCTAATTCTCGGACTTGATTCGGAGGACCCATTTTTCATATCAAAGCGGTGAAGGTGGGGGGAGGGTACAGATTGAGGAAAGCACATTAACCAGCAGGGGCGCGCACAGCGCTTAGACTGGTGGTGAGGTGAATTACAGTTTAATTTAATCATGTACTTGTTGCCAAGACATAAGGTTCGTCATGTGACCACATCATTTATCTCTTCCTTGTAGGTTTTGATGAACTAATGACGGAGGAAATGGATTCTGGTGTGAGTGTGAGTGGCTGTGGGAGGCAATGCAACATGAAGGTCATTTGCAGCTTCTCAAATCCAGCCTGGGCTTTAGACTGAAGGCAAGCCAGTGGTACAGGTAAGCACAGTAAGTGGTTGAGCATGCATACACCAGTAAACATGGTGGTGCAGCAGGTCATGCTTCAGTTCAGTGTGCAGTGGCAACTCCACAAGTGGAACCACCTTTGGAACAATACAGTGAACGTGACTAGCGTGGCTTCGAGCCAGATGGCATCCCTCTGGTAGGTGTTCGGAGGTAGGTGCCTGTCCTTTTCCTTTTCTGAAGAAGATGGTCCATGAAGAAAATCCAATTGGAAGATGGTCCCTCAATTTTTTCAGGTGGGTTCTGCTCCATGTTGTCTTAACACACCATTAGTTTCAAGTGATTGTAGTGGTTAGTTTGAAGAGTATTTATATTAAATCTCCTTTTTTTGTTTAAAATTATATACAGGTGCTGGTCATATAATTAGAATATCATCAAAAAATTGATGATTTAATTAGAATATCATCAAAAAGTGAAACTTGTATATTATATTAATTCATTACACACAGACTGATATATTTCAAATGTTTATTTCTTTTCATTTTGATTATTATTTCATTTGATTATTATAACTGACAACTAATGAAAATCCCAAAATCGGTATCAGAAAATTCGAATATTACTTAAGACCAATAGAAAAAAAGTTTTTTTTTTTAGAAATGTTGGCCAACTGAAAAGTATGAACATGAAAAGTATGTACAGCACTCTATGCTTAATTGGGGCTCCTTTTGCCTGAATTACTGCAGCAATGCGACGTGGCATGGAGTTGATCAGTCTGTGGCACTGCTCAGGTGTTATGAGAGCCCAGGTTGCTAATGGCCTTCAGCTCTTCTGCATTGTTGGTTCTGGCGTATCGCATCTTCCTCTTCACAATACTCCCATAGATTTTCTTTGAGGTTAAGGTCAGGCGAGTTTGCTGGCCAATTAAGAACGGGGATACCATGGTCCTTAAACCAGGTACTGGTAGCTTTGGCACTGTGTGCAGGTGCCAAGTCCTGTTGGAAAATGAAATCTGCATCTCCATAAAGTTGGTCAGCAGCAGGAAGCATGAAGTGCTCTAAAACTTCCTGGTAGATGGCTGTGTTGACCCTGGACCTCAGAAAACAGTTTACAGATGATGTAAACACCAGCAGATGACATGGCACCCCAAACCATCACTGACTGTGGAAACTTCACACTAGACTTGAAGCAATGTGGATGCTATGCCTCTCTTCTCTTCCTCCAGACTCTGGGACCTTGATTTACAAAGGAAATGCAAAACTTACTTTCATCAGAGAACATAACTTTGGACCGCTCAGCAGCAGTCCAGTACTTTTTGTCTTTAGCCCAGGCAAGACACTTCTAATGCTGTTTCTTGTTCAAGAGTAGCTTATCACAAAGAAATGCGATAGCTGAAACCCATGTCTTGCATACGTCTGCGTGGTGGTTCTTGAAGCACCGACTCCAGCTGCAGTCGACTTTGTGAATCTGCCCCACATTTTTGAATGGGTTTTGTTTCACAATCCTCTCCAGGGTGCGGTTATCTCTCTTGCTTGTACACTTTTTTTTCTACCACATCTTCCTTCCCTTAACCTCTCTATTAATGTGCTTGGACACAGAGCTCTGTGAACAGCCAGCCTCCTTAGCAATGACCTTTTGTGTCTTGCCCTCCTTGTGCAAGATGTCAATGGCCGTCTTTTGGACAACTGTCAAGTCAGTAGTCTTCCCCATGATTGTGTAGCCTACAGAACTAGGCTGAAACAATGCTTTTCATAACTATTTTGGAAGTAGCCTATTATACAGCTTTCCAGAACGCTGCAGAAGATTTCAAGTTCCGCTGCAAATTCCATTCAAATGAAGGGGCCCAATGTTCGGAGGTTCGATCATTTTGTTGTAGCCTATGTGACCGGGTTGAATCAAGGATCTTCGCTATAATGACAGCTGCAAAAAATATCAGTGGCAATGGATTTTGAGCTATGAATCACATCTTTCATATTCTGTGAGTTCATTCGCTTTCATTGAAAGTAAGCAACAAATAGGCTATGTTTCTATGCAGCATCTGAAAGTTTTAAGTTCTGACTTGTGTGGCGATATGTTTGTTTTCCCAGCAGATGCATGAAAGGGTAACCAAATAAAGGTAAGACTTGTGAAGTTCCCTTTTCTCGTTTTGGCAAGTAGCCATAGGCCTATACCTTAATAATATGTCTCATTCGAATACCATGCTATCAGTGACCGCCTGGCAAAACTCTGTGCTGTTCATTTACCACCCACCAGGCCAACTAGGCGGCTTTCTGGATGAGCTGGACACTTTGCTGTCCTCAGTCCCTGAGCATGACTGTCCGCGCTATTCGTCCTTGGCGATATGAACATCCACTTAAAGTCCACTGAACCTGGGGCTTCAATCACCCTGATCCACTCTCTTGGCCTCGAACTGGTTCGCAGCCCACCTACTCACAAAGCTGGCAAAGAGCTTGATTTGATCCTCACACGGATCTGCACCACAAACACCCTCATGGTGACGCCTCCATCTTTCCGACAACTTCTTCATCCGTTTAAACGTCAGCCTGACAGAACAACCTCCTCAGCCAATGGTCACGTTCCACTTCAACATCACCTGTCTCCAACTCACTTCTCTGTGGTCGCCTCAGGTCTACCTCCACTCAGCAATTTCAGTCTTGCCTCTGCTCCACACTGAGCTTGTGTCTGGACGAACTGTGCCCTCTTACTACAAGGCCAGCCCGATCAAAACACTCATCAATGGCTAAATGATGCCCTCGGATCGCAGTGCACCAACCTCAGAGCCGCAGAGAGAAATAACCGATGACCTCACAAACTACCAGACACTCGTCCTCCTTCTCGGCCAGCATCACTGCTGCTAAGACGGCCTTCTACAATGACAAAATCAAAAGTGTCACAAACACTCAACTTTTCTCAACCTTCAAATCGCCACTCAACCCTCAGCTGCCGCCTCCTCCGTCCAGCCTTACTGCCGATACCCTTGCCTCATTTTTTACAAAGTGGAGCTGAAGCTGGCACATCTTTTTCTGAATTCGCACCTCTCTCCGAGAGTGATTGTATTTAGACTGCTGACTTGTAGCCGTCCTACCACATGCTTGTTGGACCCTATACCTACGAGCCTACTTCAGTTCATCAGCCCAACCATCACGCCAGCTATCAGACGTGATCAAAACGGTTTTGCTCCCACCTACTTGAATGCCCTCATACAGGCATATGCTACTTCCCGACCATTGCGCTCCTCAGATGAACGATGTCTAGCTCTGCCACCGGTACGCTCAGGTCAACTTTTCTCATCTGTTGTTCCTCGTTGGTGTTCATTTTGAGCCCTGGTGACAGGTATTCATTTGATGCTTTTATCCAAAGCAACACTGACTCTCACAGCGGTGGGTTCAGTGATTTGAACTTGGGCCATCCGATTGTCTAATGGTGGTGTTAGCGCTGCACCTACATGCCCATACCCCGAGTTCGGTGGTGATGTAGGTAGCGGGACGCTACGTCAAGGCGGGGACACTGAAATGGGCGAGACCTCTCCGGTGAAATTTAATAAACCAATCGCATGCAACCAGTGTTCAATTCTGATAGTTATCTATCTTTTATTAATTCGGCCTGACTGCCCACTTTGCGCGTCTAACTTGAGCTACTTGTACTACCTGTTACTGGCACCCCACTTGGCCTATTTCCCATAAGCCCCTGCTCTGCATCCCCTCTAGTCTCCTTTTGCTCCTCTTTTTTCCCAATTAGTTGAACTGATTAGAAGAGAGGAAGAAGAGGAAGAGCTACGGATGGTCATCACTCCGAGTCTATCTGATGAGCATTTTATTTATTTAAAATTAACGTAGAACTGCTTTCTATTACTGATCCCGCAATACTTGCCCTCGATCACTGAAGGTTGTGTCTGTTTGAGAACCTGATGCAAACCGGAGGGGGGTGTACTGTGAAGTGAGATTACGGGGTAGCAACGTTCTACAGCATACCTCCACATCAAATTTGAACCGCTTATCGCTCTTGCTGTAGCTCTAGCTTACTCGTGGTTGCAGCCTTAGCAATTCCTGAGACGCGCAGCTCGTGAAGGTTATCCTGCGCCATCACTCTCAAGCAAATATCAATGGTGAGTTGTTTTTGTGTTATTAGCACTTTAAGCATGCCTTTCTTTATATGTATTGCCTCCTTATTTAGGCCCAGTAACTCATATTCAAACAAAAGTGAGTACAATAATTAAAATACAATAGTATAGTGATATTCTATCCAGTAGAGCTGTTACAGTGCAGTAGGTACCAGTAAAGACAGTGCAATGGTATGCTATGGGAAATGTATTAGTTAATGGAGCTAGTTTTATGCAATGGGGATTACCATAAAAGATAACCGTGCAAGAATAACAATTCCAATGTATGATTGTTTGCAAATATAAAAAACAGATCAACAGGCAATAGATACAAAATATGTGCATGATGGAGGACCTTTGTGCATGTTGGGGATGAGTGCTGTTGGTGTTGTGCATGTTAATCCATTGTTGATTGTTTCTCAGGCAGATGCAATGTTTTGCTACCCAAAATAAAGCCTGCTATGGTAACGGTGGAGTTCTGGAATAGTCATGTGGTCCATCTAGGTCAGTGGTCCCCAAACTACGGCCCGCCACTTCATTTTGGGTGGCCCCCCAAAACATGTCCGTGGTATATAGCATCTGGCCCGCATGGGAGTAAGACATCGTCAAACTATAACCTCCGTAATTTCCCCCATTCATTCTCTATGGCGAGTCTTAACAGTACATGTGTAATACTCTTTTTGTCCACTGGTGGTTGTTTTGGCGCTGTTTCGCGTTTGCCATCGAAAACGGAATGAAATGTAGACCTACCTGCAAACAATGTAAGAGGCCTATGCTGACTGCATCAGTGCTCAAAGTATTTTACAAGTTTATCAATTAATTGTTAAAAACTAACTAACTTCTATTCAAGTCATATTTCTGGAACTTGCTGGGATATTGTTTTCTATATTTTATTCACTCGTTCAAATGTTCATACAAATTCAAAGTTCTCATCAGGTGAATGAAAGTGGTCATTTCAGATGTTTTTGCCAGCACTTCATAAAACTCTCATAGTTTGAGAACTTCAAATTATTTGTAGGATATTGCTTGTTCACAACTTGAGCTGTGTATGCAAAGAGTTCAGAGTTCACACATTTTGAATAAAATACACTTTTGGGACTCCCTGCTAATACTTTTGGGAATGCTATTTTTTATTAGTATTATTTCATTTGAGCTACATTTTACACTGATATGGCATGATTGCAATATAAACACGGCTAACAATGATATAAAATTGCAGTAGCCTATGATTAAATGTAATGGAATATTCAACTAAGGTAGACTGCTGTTGTTCACAGCACTAAGCTATTTATGGTTACTAATATACTCCGAGTCTCTGGCCCTCTCTTAGAGCCAGGCATAGTGATCTGGCCCTCAGAAGAAAAAGTTTGGGGACCACTGATCTAGGTGGTCTGTTTTGGGTCTCAATGCATGTCTGTATACATAATTGAACAAATTAGTAGTGTTTGTGCTGTGCAACAATGGTTGTGTTAATCCATTGTTGATTTATGTTCCTGTAGTGCTTGCCAAAAGCCGATGTTGCATGTCCCAACAGGAGAACGCTACATGAGAAGGAAAGTAAGTAATGGTATGTAATCAATTAAGCTGGTTTCACTAGCTAAGGCCGGTGATGGTATGCAACCCAGCACTCAACTCTAGCTGCTAGAACTCCATCATTACCACTAAAGTTCTGTGTTAGAATATGTTAAAGGCAAACTATGCAGTATTGGCAATTTCCATTACTGTTTTCTCGGTTTTTGCTTCTTTTTCACTGGCTCTGTCATGACGAATGTCTGAGAAACTCCATCGCTACCTTTTTCTAGCTGGTGCTTGGCGTGTATGTGTATTTGAATGCAGTAAAGCAATTTGTTATACTGCCTGACACTGATCAGAGCACAGTTGCAAGGGTGGCTTTTCCGCTCACAGGCGCTAGGGGGAAGCGAGACGGCCACCATTCAACCCGAAAAAAGTCATAGAACAATTCCAATGATTCTGAAGCTGTTAAATGAAGGCAAATTAAGCTAATGAACTTGCATATTAAGCTAAAAAACCTGCCTTTAAGGTTAACTGTTCTGGCCTAGCAGCTAAAGTTCTGTGTTAGAATGTGTTAAGGTTAACTGTTCTGGGCTTTTCTTTTGTGTATGCATAATTAAGCCAAACCAAACACGAAACATTAAAGCAACACCAAAGAACTTTCCCTCTGTCGCACGCACGCTATACGTTTATCCAGCACCGGCTTTGCAAATGACTATGTCCACAGACAAGGTAGAATATGTTGCATGATTTATGAAAGTACGATGTATTGCGACATCAAACGCAAGTCAAATTTGTAGTTTCTTATGTCTCATTCCATTGAAGTACAGATCCGCTACCCAATCTGGCAAACTTACATAACGCGATTATAGCCGACAGAGGGCTGCGAAGCGAATGCAGAAGTGCTGTTCACCATGTTACAAGTTGATGAACCACTGAAACAATTTTGGAAACATTATTTTAAGGTATAAAAAACTCTTTGGTGTTGTTTTAAGTAAAATTAAGATGTATTGCTTCTGCTTTACATTGCGCATCACTATGGTGGGCACACGTATAGCTTTCTCTTAGTTCTTCTCGTCTTTGTGCCGCATGTAAGTGTAAGCTGTTTCCAAAGCTGTAGCATGTAGGCCTCCAGTACACAACAGGAGCATGTAGAGTTGGTAAGTAGGCTTGCAGTACACAGCAGGAGGCACAACGATCAAGTACTTACTGAGAAATGGGTGTAATCTTAACTACTTAACACTTAAACATGATGACATGTTTTTTATTATTATTATTATTATTTTTGTTAGGCTCCTGCATGAGGCTTACAATTTCTGTTTGTCAGTCCTGGTGGAGTCATGAGTTGCATGATGTGAAATGTCATAAATTGCACTAACTGTGTTTGACATGTCATGGAGTCAATGACTGGATGATACTATAGTAGGCCTAGATATGTTAAATGTTATGGTGGAAGTATGTTTTTTAGTGTGTGTGTGGGTGTTTTTGTTTTGTTGTCAATCACTGGGAGGGAGACCTGAAATAGGCCCAGATATGTTGTTAAGGTGGAAGTGTGTGCGTGAGGGGGACATTTTGAGTTGGATCAATGGCAGTGGCTGGGAGACCTTAATTAGGCTCCGATATGTTAATGTGATGGTGGCAATGTTTTGTGTGTGTGTGTGTTCACAGTGGCGTGCAGGAGGTTAAGATGAAGTGCAGTTCTTCATAATTTCATGAGGAGAAAAGGGAGACAAAAGACAAGTTGCTCGGTCATGGCTGCCCCTCAAGGCCTTGTGAAGACGGCCAGACAACAAAGACTGGGAATGTTTTTTGTGTGTGTGTGTGTTTATTTCTTCACACAGATGAGTGAATGAGGTCATGACGAAACACTTCGGCGCCTCGCCCAAAGGAGACAGTGGCGCAGACCCTAGTCATGGATTCACCTCCAAGCCGTGTGAAGACACTGGGACAGGCAGGAGTTGAATCGATGCCGTTGACGAGACATGGTCCCTCTGAGAAGCTACACACAGTCCCCCAGTCCTGTCTTTGATACTGTAGCACTCTGGTTTGTAAATGTGTTAGGCAGATCCACCCCCAGCCCGGTTATTTAGCGGTCATCACAAATTACACTATGCTCCCTCATCAGTTAGAAATGACAAAGAAAATTCAAACAAGTTTTGTATTATTATAATTGTATTACAATTTGTAACCAAATTGTATTTGGTTAAGTCATTGCATTTTGTCCAATGAACACTATTGTATATTTTACATTGGTATTTTTTTGTGAGTTCATTTACTGAAACATTTGTTTTTCTTGTATGAATGTATTGTTATTCTTGTTTGTACCATGACTGATATTTGTGCATATGTGCTAATAAATAATGTGGTGTGTGTCTTCATTTTTTGTTAACTGGAAGTGAAATTCCTGTGATTCACATTAGCTTATTTTGTAAACATGCTATTTTGAATTGTGTTGCCAAACCTTTGTAGCTGTACACTCAGTGGCAGTAGTAGCTGCATGCTTATATATTTAGGCAATAACTCTGAATATGTACAGAAATTGTGTATCTGTAGTTAAAATGCCCAGTGCACAAATGCTTTTTTCAGAAATGAGTCATGATTAGATTAGATGTCATTTATAACAATGGTTTGTTAAATTTAATTTATTTTAGTAGCGACAAGGACTTAAGTATGAAAAAAATGTATAGACTAGCATGTAAGTACAGTTTGTGTGACTAAAAATGCCAAGTGGTCTATGTAGGTATGGTTTGCATGGTATACAGATGCGCCATCTTGTGGAGAATGTGTCAAAGTTAGTGTGAATGAATATATAAAGTGACGATGTACTTAGTTAACGAAATGAGTAAAGTTGAGAGTAGTTTTGTGTGAGATTAGTTGAGTAACTTGTGCAGTAAGGTGGAGAGTTTTGAGCATGTTTAGTTTGGCAACCACGTATGAAGTTAAAGAGGAAAACGGCCGTAGATAAGTTGGAATAACAACGCCATCTGGCGGTCGTCGTGTGCCGAGCGACGACCTTCACAGAAAATATCTGGCCGAAGGTAAGGAACGTCGGCATTGAAGACTACACATCGTTGGATTCTACATATGGAATGGATCGACATGAATAGGAAAGGAAAAAGTAAAACGAGAGAAAGAACAGGATAATAGTATTTGCACATGGACCAATGGTTGGACTCCGACGATGGACCTCGGGTGTTACCCACAATGCAATGCGGTGGAAGTCCCAAGTGGATATTTACAGCGTGTATAAAAATGATAAGAGTTAGCTAAAACATTTTAAACAAACTATGTAACGTAGATTAGCAAGAAATAGTCACGGTTAGAGTTGCATTTGCTGGGGTCGTGGATGCGCGCATTTAGTGTGCTTGCGCCGGAACGTAAAACACCGTCACGCACGAGACGTTCGCCATTTCGGGTTTAAAAACATCCCGAACATGTTCTTAGTTTGTGCTCGCTTCGGCAGCACATATACTAAAATTGGAACGATACAGAGAAGATTAGCATGGCCCCTGCGCAAGGATGACACGCAAATTCGTGAAGCGTTCCATATTTTGATATTTTAACTGTTATGAACAATAGAATTAGCAAAAAACGAAATTTTAGTGATATCACATTTTTCCAATACACCAAATAACCACCAGAGGGCACACTTGACCACATCATTTTATTACTAGTCATTGCAGTACACCAAAATACCACTGTGAAATCACATTCTTCTCTGTAGAAATACACCAAACAACCGCCAGAGGGCGCACTTGACCACGTCATTTCATTGCAGTACACCAAAATACCACAGTAAAATCATTCTTCTCTGTAGATATACACCAAACAACCGCCAGAGAGCGCATCATTTCATTACTAGTCATGCAGTACACCAAAATACCACAGTAAAATCATTATTCTCTGTAGAAATACACCAAACAACCGCCAGAGGGCGCACTTGACCACATCATTTCATTACTAGACATTGTAGTACACCAAAATACAGCAGCAAAATCTCATTCTTCTCTGTAGGAATACATCAAATTGCAGAGAAATCACATTCTTCTCTGTAGAAATACACCAAAAAGCCACCAGAGGGCGCACTTGACCACATAATTTCATTACTAGACATTGTAGTACACCAAAATACAGCAGCAAAATCTCGTATTCCTACAGAGAAGAATAGCAAATTGCAGTGAAATCACATTCTACTCTGTAAAAATTAATCAAACAACTGCCAGAGGGCGCACTTGACATCATTTCATTACTAGTCATGCAGCACACCAAAATACCACAGTAAAATCATTCTTCTCTGTAGAAATACACCAAACAACCGCCAGAGGGCGCACTTGACCACGTCATTTCATTACTAGACATTGTAGTACACCAAAATACAGCAGCAAAATCTCATTCTTCTCTGTAGGAATACATCAAATTGCAGAGAAATCACATTCTTCTCTGTAGAAATACACCAAACAGCCGCCAGAGGGCACACTTTACCACGTCATTTCATTTACTAGTCATTGCAGTACACTAAAATACCACAGTAAAATCACATTCTTCTCTGTAGAAATGCACCAAACTGCAGTGAAATCATTCTTCTCTGTAGAAATACACCAAACAACCACCAGAGGGCGCAATTGACCACGTAGTCATTGCAGTACATCAAAATACCACTAGATGGCCTCTTTTGCCATAGTAATCAAGCCTGTTTGCCCTGTCAGAAAATAACTATATTTATCTGATTATAAAAAACAGACTGACACAACGTTAATTGAGGCTTTAAAAAAAAGTAAGACATAAAAACCAGTTTATCCTGAAGAATCTCAACCTACCCAGACTTTAAAATGGACTGTGATTTGAGTGAAAGCAATGTACAGTTAGCATGACATCAGTGGTGTACGATGGAATATTAGGCCCACAAATGAACAAAACCTATTTCTGCCATGATGAGGTGAAGCTTGAATACAGTTGAAATAGCATGCCAACTTCAATGTCAACATTTATACACTTGAAATTTCAAGAATGTCATCTTCTCTGTTATGAGGATGATGACAATACTGAAGAACACGCGCTCTGCACATGCGTAATGAGAGTGACGCCAAAAGCGTAGGTTCAAATCCCCCTCGAGGTGTCAAAATACCAAAGTAAGTACTTGTGGATGAAATAACTTATTCATGGTTTTAATGTACAAACCCGAAACAGAACAAGTTGGGACATTTAAAACCAGAATGTAATAATCTGCAAAGGACACAGGCAACATATCAAATGTTAAAAATGATAATTTTGACTATTTCATGGAAAATGTGCACAAGTAGTTTGAGTAGAACTACTGATCTTCATTATCTCTCTGTTTGTTTACATCTTATCATGTATGGTATTATTTCATGATCGCTAAACATTTGATTCTTTTTAATGTTGTCATCAGTTAACTTCATTCAACTGCGCTTGTATGTAGGCGCTGCCATTCAGTTGTGGACGTTCGTAAATTGCGTTTATGTGCAGAGAAAGGTGCAGTTAAACATTAAGGATTGAACGATTGATAAAATACGACGGAAACTTGGGTCTGACAGCGTTCGCAATCTGCGGCGTGTCCATGACGCTGATAACGCTACGTTCGCAAATGTACATACATCTGGCCCTCAGTGCGTAGAATCCTAATAGCACAAAGGCAGACAATCACACCCCCTCCCTAAGAAGCCACACCCTAGTGAGTTTAATGACTACAGGCCTGTCGCTCTAACATCACATGATGAAGACATTGGAGCGACTGGTCTTAGGTATGCTCAGACCCCTGCACTAGACCCGTTACAGTTTGCATACCAGGATTCTCACCTAGACAAGGGGAAAAGTGCTGTTAGAATCATGTTCTTTGATTTCTCAAGTGCTTTTAACACCATCCAACCCATCGCTTCCATCGTGCCCCGGAGATGGCCTCTGCTGTCCTCCAGCCGTCGCAGCTCCCTTTTTAGGTCACCAAACAGCTGCGCGTCGGGGTCCAGTTCGCCCTGTCGGGACTTATTTTCCCAATAATGACCGGCATACTATACATTATCCCTTACATAATAATAATATTAGAACATTATAATGTCATAATAACTACAAGCAGGGCTCTAGACCAACTTTTTTCTTATTTCTGACTCCATTCAATTGCAGTTTTACAGGATTTCTTTAAAAAAAAAAAAAAAAATGCTGCCTGTCTATATTGACTGGTAAATGATTGGATAACAGTTAACATAGTTCTTTATTTGAAGCAAAATTTCAGAACACAGGTAACTTATTGAAAACATGCTGGTGTTTAAAGTACTTCACTTTAAAGAAGCCCTATGGAGGTCTGGTTATTCCTTCGCTGTTTCTGGGTTTTCGCTTGATTTGGGCTCGCATTTTTCACGACATAGCTCCCCCTGCTAACCTGACCCTAGCCAGATGAATTTCGCTCCGCCTAGTCTACTTCAATCACTCACATTGAAGCCAACCCATGATGCTGATAACAGTCTCACGGTCGCTTCTCCACTACGTCACATCTATGAAACTCCCGCCCTGCGTCCTGATTGGCTGAACCATAAAGTTGGTTGCAGAAATCACTCTCAATGGAAGAGGTCCCAGATGGATGTGAGTGAAGCTAGGCAGAGCTAAGCGGAACGAAATTCATCTGGCGAGGGTCAGGTTATCCCCCTGCAGCTTCGGTAGCAAGTGACTGCTACGCTAAACCCCCACTAGCTAGCCAACAAGAAACCAAGCTAAACACATACAGGGCTCACAATAAAACGGTCGAGCAAACACATTGTTCAAGAGACTATCAAATCACATTACAAAAACTAAGTTTACCCAAGGGTAGGCTACTTACAATTTCAACAGCAACAAAGCCAAGACGGAGTCCGTTTTGCAGTCTTTTTAGAAACTACAATCTAACTACATTTTCGAGGCGCGATTGGATACTTCCGCTGAGTTCCATCCGGATGTGTTCGGACAGCGACCAGGAAGTTATTCGGTTTTTCCGATGAAGCACCCACCACCAAGCACCCACCAAACGACCCAAAAAGTGTTGTAGAACCATCAGAACGACTCTCAACCTGCATAATTAAGGTCATTTTTGTTAAAATTGTTGCATAGGGCTTCTTTAAATGTAAAACTTAAAATATCAAGATAAATGACATTTTAAAATCTAAATTAAATGTGCAAGTGAACTTCATACTAAAAATGACATGGCTCATTGTCTTGAAACATTTGACAGCCTTGTGTGTCAGACTCAGAAACACTCTCCGTTATTGTGATAACAAATACATTTTAGTAAATGAGTCACATTTTATAAATATTTATAATATTACACTATTTTATAATCTTGTAATAATATTTATATTTCTCATCTACATGTGCTTATAAGACAGGTGACTACTGAATCTTGCTTTCAGGTGTTTTACAGTGGATTTTATTGTCAAGTTTAGAGCCAGCAACACAATCTCCTGCCAGCTTTGATGCCTGTCCTTTGAGTGTTACTGTCTGTGTGTGGTATAAATCGTAGAGATAGTTAGAGCTATTAGGAATATTTGTACAAATACTGTTCTCTGTTTAAATGGGAGGCAACCATTCCATACCTGGAATTTGTAGACTGCCGTTTCATCCAGGCTTGGCTGTGGTCACCAGCAGTATTTCAAGGCCACAAACTGCCTGTTTAGATATAACCGTGCATTATTATTAACACAGCAGAAGATGACCACAAACACAATTCATATTTACACATCCCACTTCATCTCCCTTACCTGTGGTAGGATGATGTCATTCCTCTGAAGCAGGAGGCTAAATATACTAATGCCCAGTGGTGGAATGTAACGAAGTACAAATACTTCGTTACTGTACTTAAGTACATTTTTCCACGTATTTGTACCTTACTTGAGTAGAATCTATAGTGCATACTTTTGACTTTTACTTCGTTACATTTTGCAGCAATTATCTGTACTTTTACTCCGCTACATTTCTACAACACCATTGTTCCTTTTTACATTACATTTTATGATCAGTTTTTTTTTTTTTTTTTTTTAATCTTTGACAAACACGTTTGTTTCACCAGGGGGCTGGGTTGCTACCAAAGAAAGAGCGCTAGGTGCCCCGCTTCTAAATCTTTTAAACTAGTCTGGACCAGGCAAAGCGTAAGCTTGTAGCCATCTGCATTCGGTAGGCTATATTCACCAGACCCATGGCTATACTGGACATGCAACTGTGTTCTGTGCCCTGAGCATATGATTTCTCTGTCTATTATCTGCAGCGTTAGGGCCTCCTCTCTGATGAGATTGCGAGTCCGTGGAGCAGCAAAGTTACAGGCTATGCTCATGCGTCTGTCACACGTCTGATCATTTGCGGCACAAATGAATGGTAGACTATAGAACCGCTGTCCGTAAAAAATTGTTCCAGATTAAAATATTTCTTAATTGTGTAATCAAATTAAGAGGCATAGCCTACATTGGGGGGTAGTAAAGTGAGCGCTCATTCAATGTTTATGCGCGTCCTCGCAAGTGAAACTGAATCTTCTCATAAAGACACCTTTCTCAACAACTTTTCTGTTCAATCTGGACCAGCAGAATTGGCATTACGGTCCACCGGACGTTTCCCTTGTCTACCCCCATAAACTTCGTGTTTTACTGAATGATACTTAACTCAGCAGATCACACTAGATAACCAGAATCAGTCTCCAGAATTGTAAGTCAGAATGTAAACTGGGCCACAGATGGTAAGCACAATTACATCAGCTTAAAACTATCTAGCCTAGTATAACCTAAAACTAGCTTTATTAAAATGCCACACCTCATAAGCTGCTGATTTTTTTTATTATTAGAATAGGCCTATAGATATTAAGATAATAAATCATTATGCACATACTTTTACTTTTAATACTTAAAGTACATTTAAAATCAGGTACTTTTCACTTTTACTTAAGTAGGGTTGGCATTGTGGTACTTTTACTTTTACTAAGTAAATATTTCTCTGCTTATTTGTACTTTTACTTAAGTACTGAGTTTCAGTACTTCCTCCACCACTGCTAATGCCACTGATCACATCTGCAATAATATGGCAAAAGGCCACAAAAGTGGCGTCTTCCATTGATTTCTTAACCTGTACCATTCAACAATAAAAATGAGTCACATAGAACATCGATGAACTAAATTCCTAAAAATCAATGACAAGTGCTTTCATGAAAGGAATATTCTGATAGAATTGCACTGGCCTTTGTAGCTTGGCGATTTTGGGCTGAAATGGTACGTCTTCCCAATTAAATGTAGAAGGTTGTACAATTAGCCCTATCATTGGATTGTCCCTCTGCACTGACAACATTGTTAATTCCATATACCTATGCTGTATGAAAGAAAATAACTCACAGTGACTTTAGGGTGTCAATCATACCTTATCGTCTAGTCTTACCGGTGAGGCATAGAGTTTAGGGTATCAATCATACCTTATCGTCTAGTCTTACCTGTGAGGCATAGAGTGGCAAGGCACAATGTGGTCACCTGCCTCTTGCTGCAGAAGGGCTATCACTCCACCTTTGCTGCCCAAAATAACAGCAGCACCATCAGCACCCAGAGTAATTTGTTTTCTCCAGCCAGTTACTACACTGGTCCCCAAGAGCAGCAAATGCTGGCAGCATAAATTCCTAAAACAAATAAAAGATAATATTATTTACTTCTCAGATAAAGAGTTTGTAATGCAATCTATATTTAATTTTTATGTCATATTTATTCTTATTTTCAAAAGATCAACTGGAGGCTTATTATTGACACAGGCAACATGCTTACCTTGGGCATGCTCCACCTCGATGTGTCCAATTAATATATTCACCGGTCTTCTTCCCGGCAAGATACGACCATAAACAATGACGTATTCCTTTGTGGCGATATCGGCGTCTCCGTCGATCAGGAAAGACGTATATGCTGTTTCCAATTTCCTCAGATGTCTTTTTTCCCAATGTGTCTGCGATGACTCCTATAAATTGTGCGCATGCAACATCGTTGCTGTACGTCGGGTTCACGTTCAAGCCATTTTTTTGTGAAGAATTATTTCGGACTTGAACTTAGTAAAGGGAAGTTCTTCCTTTGCAATATTGTAGGCAATGTTAAACTTAATGATTATCTCGGCCTCTTCTGATGACCTGTTTTGCCACTGAAAGGCAGCGGGGAGAGGGGACACTTGAGTGGTGCATTTGTCGCGGCATGCCGTATGTTTAGTGGCTGCATTGTGTTTTTTTTGCGTTTCAATTCGGAATGCATCACAACCACTGGCAAATGCACTATTGCCGGCCAATGCCTTCCCACACTCTTTACAGTAAATCCAGTGCATCATATTATCAGCTTTACTGTATCTTAGCCAGGGAAACTGGTCAAGCCAGTCTTTTCGAAATGTATACACTTTCACCCTTTTAGTTTCGGTGGGCTGTAGCTCAGAGTCCATCGTATTTGGCTCATTCAAGGATAATTCCGGTATTTAGCACTTTGAGTCCCTTTTCTGGTTTGTTTTGGATGAACTAAAGTGGTGCATAAGTGAACGTATGTCTCATAGCTCATCTCGGCTTGTCCCCTGCACTCAGAAATCTGGCGCTAGTTACAAACAGTTTTTCGATGGGGGTGCCTCGGGCAACGGCCTAGCCATGCAAATAAATCACTGTTTTACACCATTTACGAGGCTCAAAGTAGCTCCATACTTCATTGGTAGACTTCCGAGGGCCTTGACATTTAAAACGAGACATTGAGAACTTTGAAAAAGCACTGGTAGTTTACTTACAAGACGATTTATACAGACAGTATCTTCACAGAGTTTAGCTTTCGCAGCCATCTTGAATTTAGTCATGATAAGTCGAGCGACGAGTATGAATGAACAGGTATGATAAGGGATCAGATTCCAAAAATAATTCCGTGGAAATGCATGGATTCCAGTTGACTCATATTGAGCGGAAGTTTATACTTGTGAGGTTGTGAGGTATCTGAAAAAAATAGTTCCACAATAGCAAATAACACAGATTGAAATCATATATTGCAATGATATATTTCTTTTAATAATCAACGAACACCACCACTAACCACTCCGTGAGTCGCACGGTTTTGAAAACGAACGTTAAGGGTTATTTTACCCTTTAGCCGCCAGGGTTTAAAAAAAGTAAATTGGATTTTTACATCAAAATTTCAAAAGGCCATGGCTTGCAAGTGGTCAGAGATAAAGTCCTACTGTAAATGTGAAAATCATTGAGTATGAACAAAAGTTTATGAAGGGTGTCAATTTACTCATCTAATTTGCATATTATGACGTCACTGGATGGTAACCACTGTGAATTATGCACATTTCAGTAAACAGTAGATGTTGAACATATTTGAGCAGTTTTACTTTCTTTTTTTTTCATTTCACCCACATAACAAATTAACAGGAAAACAGTCACATGTAAACCAACAATAGTAAACTATTACTATAATCACAAACCCTATGCTACTATACAATAAAGTAGCCTGGTCAACTCAGTTCTTATCGCGGGTGACTTTGTAGTTCTTCAGAGCCCTATTTTTACAACCCCTGCTGTCTATATCACGTCCATTACGGACACTATCATCACTACTGCCACTGGCACCTCCAGCTATGTTGGGCAGAGGGTCGAAATAAGCATGGTATGCTTAGTGGACACTGTCGCAAAGACGCACCTCCATTCACAGACGCACCGTGACTATCAGTCAATAGACGATCATATTCTCCAAAAGGCAGATATTCTCCTTCAGAATCAGAATAGGTGAATAACAGATCCAAGACTTCATCACACGTGATTTTTTTTCCAACATTTGGTGTATTTCTGCTTCAATTTATGCAAAACTATGGCCCGCATCGCTTCCGCGTTATGGAGGAAATGCACGTCTTCTTTGCGTGTTTCTCGCGAGATTTTACACTGTACTCGGGTCTATCGTCTGTTTTATCCAGTAATGACGCTTGTTGCAATATGCGACATGGGCGGTTAGGGGGTTATGGACATGTTTATGCATGCCCATATCCAGCCAGTCAAAGGCAATTCTAAACGAGTCAGAAAGTCAAGACAGGACCCATCGTCAACATTTCAGTGTCCACCACTCTAGTTCATCCAAAACAAACCAGAAAAGAGACTCAAAGTGCTAAATACCGGAAATATCCTTTAACTGGTGCCGTCTCCGGACTTTGGGTTGACACAACATGGGAACTTGATGGCTCCGTGTCAAAAATTGGCTATGACCTTTGGATGAATCGGGCCTTAAAGGTTGTATCAGCAATTTCAGGCCCAAACACAAATGATCACATTCATCAAATTTTTCCTAAAGATCCGCTAGCTGTCTCTCCCATAAGCAGGCCGTCAAAAAAACGCATCTCTGTAGGCAGCCTAGGCTCCTAGATCTGTAATACAATTACAAAAAACAATTGCTACCAACAAGGGTTGGCAACCCACTCAAAGGCAAAATAAAGTGTTTCAACCAATAATCGACGAGATGCACGCTTAGGAGAGTTTTAATTGCACGGGAGGGAGGGGGAGGGAGTAGCGAGCTAGCTCTGTTTTGTTTGAACATCAACAGAAGTGACGTATCCTTGCTATCGCTGATACAACCTTTAACTTCACGAAGAAGTTGTCAAGCGTTCTCTTCATCTTGTTTCCACCAAGTCTGATGGGCCTTGGTTTACTCGCCTCTAACTAACCGAAGATTAGTTCTGCATCAACAATCTTCCATCAAACATATTCTCAAACGTACACACACACACGGGAATGTCTGGACCACGGCCAATCAAATGGGGGTCCAGCCCTTCCTTTTTCCCTCAAAGGGCTGGTCGCACTGGTGCGACATCAGATTTTTTTTACGCACTGTTGAAAAATTAGGTTGCATGTGCTAGAGCCCTGACAAGTCAACTGTAATCAATCAATCAATCAAGTCCTACCAATAGATACCAAAATGATCTATACAATAGCTGATTGGACAAACCCTAGCAACCAACCACAGCCATGCACAAGCCTTTTTACAGCAATGACCATCAGCTTGTTAAATTAATTTTCTACCTGACACCAATTAACCTGACTCCACCTCATTTAACTACAAAAAGTGCTACCAAATGCACAATAGCTCAGCAATCATGGAGCCGCCATTAAAAATGCGAAAAACTGAAACAAATCCAAACACCAATGGATATTTACATAAAGTATCCGAAATGAAACTGTCATAAAAGCCACAGATTTTTCACAGCAATAATTCAGACCAGAAGAGAAGACTATCACAAAACAATCATCTTCAGGACCGAACACCATCAAAACTTCTTACAAGCAGCACAGCAACAAAACGGGATCATTTTAACAAACATCACCAAATCATTAAGTAAGTTCTTTTTGTATGTATTTATTAAATTTTTACCACCATTAATGTAAAATCAACTGATTAATTGAATAATTCCCGGAATGCTTTGCGGGCACGTTAAAGTCGCTTGACGTCACCCATAAGAATAAAGTGGAATGCGACACAACAAAATGTCGTGTAGTACTAGTGGATCTAGTACGCGTACCACAGTCTGGGAATCCCTGCTTTAAACTGACCAACAATATAAAAT
The DNA here is from genome assembly GCF_017589495.1 of Alosa alosa. Lineage (NCBI taxonomy): Eukaryota > Metazoa > Chordata > Actinopteri > Clupeiformes > Clupeidae > Alosa > Alosa alosa. The sequence continues at coordinate 33,190,538 of NC_063196.1, read as the reverse complement.
ATTAAAGGTGGGGGTTTGGGATTCACAAAACGGCGGGCATATTTTGAAAATACACAACTCAAACGATCCTACCCTCTTTCCTCCAACGCTGGCCCTGACTCCACCCATTCGAAGAACATGGACGCGCAATCATGTACGAGCGAAAACTCAAATGCATGAGAGCGAGCCAGGCTAGCGTAGGTTGCACTTTACACGAATCCGACGAGTGTTCTGTGGAGGCTGCCATCTTGTGGCGACGCCATTACTGAAGTGTTACTGGTATGTAAACAAACCTCCGTGGTAACGCACCCTCAATGACAGCTACAGCCAGGCAGTATGGCTTGTTGGGTTGATGTTAGGCAGTGGCCTCCAGTCACAGATGAAGGTACAAGCGATCTTATAGATTATTTATGAAAATAGCTTAGTGTAGAGAATGAGGAAATAAAGACATAATTGGGACTAGGTTGATATATCTACTTAACTACTGTAGCTAGCTAACGTTAGTAATAACTATGCTAGCTAGGCTAGCTAACGAGGAAACTATACAAATATCTGTCCATTTGGCAACAATAAATAAATGAATGGATGGCCCCAGCTGTGGCGCAATTGGCTGGGGCACCTGCACTGTACGCCGGCGACCCGGGTTCGATTCCCGCCCCGTGGTCCTTTCCGGATCCCACCCCGACTCTCTCTCCCACTCGCTTCCTGTCGTTTTCTACTGTCCTATCTGATTAAAGGCATAAAAAGCCCCCAAAAAATAAATAAATGAATGGATATCAAATAAACAAATTCATGTTTATCTAATTTTCACATTTCAAAAGGAAAGGGCAAGTACAGCTAACTGCTATCTGCAAACCGTATGGTAACGTTAGGCTACCAGACAGGGGCAGTCGGGGTATTTTGTGTATCTCACATTGTTTTTTCTTCCAACTGGTAATTTTATTGCTGCTATTGGAACAATTGAAAACGGAACATGTTTTCCCACTCGACATTATAAAAGAAGTAGTGAGACATTTGTAAATCGCGGGCTGTTATCCTAGTGGACGCAATCAATCCAATAGGAGGCACTGGCGCAACGCTACCCAGCAACAGCTCAGTAATGGCGCAATGCTACCCAGCAACAGCTCAGTAATGGCGCAATGTTACCTGCAACAGCTCAGTAATGGCGCAACGCTACCCAGCAACAGCTCAGTAATGGCGCAACGCTACCCAGCAACAGCTCAGTAATGGCGCCCGCGTACTTCCAGTAGTTTCGCCGGCTTCGTGTATACAAGCTCTCCATACATACAGTCGCTCACATCAGCTTCCTCCCCTAGCAGGTTAGTTAGCTGTGATTGTCTATCGGAGCTATCTACAAGTTTACAAGGAATGTGCAGCATTTGCCAAAAATTAGTCTATCACAGGTAGCAGGAATTGTGGAACTGCACATGAAAACTAAGCGATCGGGTATCGGGATATAAATTGTTCCATGAACAACAGTGTTTCCTATCTTTTAGGCAATTATCTTTTGGCAATTTCTGTGGACATAAACGCTGGCATGGTCTTCCAGTTTTGCTGTTAAAAATGTGGCAAGTGTTTTGTTGTCTATGTCAATCAGCTTTTGCAAGCCAGTGCTACAAGATGACAGCTCACCTCCACATTGGCAGATAACGCAAAGATCTGCGCATACCGTAAAACTTCAAATAATAGCCGAGTCCCAAATAGACACCTGTCTCTTTTAAACACCTGGTGTGGCTACAGGTTTGGGTTAAAGGCCAGTCTCAAATAGAGACTATAGGTCTGTTTTTTAGTTTCGGGTTGTATTTAATCTTCTAAAACCCATCAGATGGTCTGATTAAAGCCCCATCACACCAAAGATTCGCAATGAGACGAAACAGTTGCAGAAAGGAGTTGCAGTGGTGTGAATTAGATGTTACACGTTGTTGCAAGCCATCGCAAAGCATTCACCATGTCTAGTCACAGTTGCAAGGTTTTAGAATGTTGCATCAAGTTGCTGGTTATATGTTATGATTAGATGCCATTAAAAGAGTTCCCAATTGTATAACTTTTTTCAATATGAACTATGCCTATATGTCAGACTTCGTCATCGTTAAATTCATCCCATTTGTTTCAAATTTGCGGATAGGCCGATGGTAAGGATGTTTTTATGCTGCCAACAAATCAAAAGGGTTCGCAAACGTTATTCTTTATTCTAAATGCGTACAGCCATGGTGATAAAGAGAAAGAAGTAGGCTACGATTTGAAATGTAAGCTGACTGTTGTCAAATTTGCCAAATAAAATACGGGAGAAACTATATGGTTCATGCTCTCTCATGCAGTTTCATTCGTGCCAAAAAGGAAGGAAGGAGAATGAAACATTATGCCTGTTCCCCTTGTGCATAAATAATTCCTAAACGATTTTGGTCAGGGCTGATAATGCAACTGTATATAACAGAGGACAGATATAGGCTAGGTTGCTAGTGACAAAATATGAGCTTTCAGTGTGATATGATGTCTTTGTACGTTACGTTTGATTAAAACGTGCTTCATCTGTTCTAGCTATCCCCGCACAGGGCATTCAGCTTTCCAGTGTCCCCTGCCTTTACAGTAGTTACAGAAGTAATTTGTATCAAATGCCGCTGGACTTTGAGCAGCTCTGTTTGATCTACCCTGGCGAGATCTAGCTCCTTGCCCCCCATTTACCTGGAGTCTGAAATGTATCCACATCACCCCTGTAATACCCATCCTGAGTCCTGTATTCACGCTCACGGTGTGTCAAAACATACTCATCTACCCGAGAAGCAGCCTCTGTAGCAGTCTTCACCTTATGTTCACTTATATAGATAGCTAGATGACCTGGAACAGAGTTTTTAAATTGCTCCAAAACAATTAGGTTACACAATTCTTTGTAAGTATGAACCTCCAGAGAAGAACACCACCTGTTGAAATACATACCTAAGTCCCTGGTAAATTCCATCTACGTCTGCCTACCAGACCTCTCCCAAGTCCGAAATATCAAACGATACGATTCAGGGACCAACTCGTATGATTTTAACATCGCTGATTTAACCTGTGCATAATTCTTACTTGCAGGTACACCAGCGCAGAGTATGATTCTGACCACTTCCTCACGGGAACACTGAGCTAATAATTCCACAGAAGTAGCCCTCACAAAATCCTCCACAGAAGTATCCATAGCCAAACTAAATTATTCACCTGACCTGCCCGCATTTCAAACTAAATGTAGCCTACTTGCACTACAAATGAAAAACTAACTGAAACTACACCAAGCCAACTGCAACTAAAGCTCCAGTAGGCCACACAGTCAAAATCATCACAATCGTCCTGTCCCTCTAACTACCTACAGTACACTGAACTAACTAAACTCACCCCCTAGCTCTTCAGGTGGGTAATTAAACACTGATACCGCAAGCCCGCTGAAGCAACCAGCAATTGGCGACTCCACCTGAAGCCTCGGTCATGTTCCCGAGACAATTGCTCAATTGCACACTGTTCGCCAACAGCAACATTATCTTATTTGTTTTCAAGTAGCAGGAAATTCATGCCAAACCGTTGCAACTCTGCCATCAATCATTATGTTAAGCCTGCCTAACGACTCTATACACGATTTGATTGGCCTACTTCAAATAATCAGAACAAAACACTTTACTTACCCAAAATGTATCTTTATGGCCCAGACGACCCGAGACCTAGACAATTCTACCTCTTGCCTAAGATACATAAGCCGCCAGACACGTGGACCATCCCCGGGGTTTTGCCCAAGGGACGTCCCATTGTCAGCGATTGCGGGTCAGAGTCGCACCGTTTGGCAGAGTTTGTTGACTTCTATACCTCAACCCGTTGTCTCAGAGACATCCAAGCTATGTCAAAGACACGTACGACTTCGTAGCGCAGGTGAGAGACCGCAAGGTTCTACTGGACACCTTTCTCTTTTCTATTGACGTAGACTCACTCTATACCAACATAGAGACAGATCGAGGTCTAGCAGCAGTGAAAAAGATTTTTGCTCAATATCCAGATCCTCAGAGGCCAGACAGGCAGCTCTTACAGCTCCTTGAACTCACGTTGACTCGTAACGACTTTGAGTTCAACGGCAACTATTACCTCCAGACATGTGGCTGTGCCATGGGTAGGAAATACTCACCAGCCTACGCCAACATTTATCTGGCCGTCTGGGAGGATGAGGTGTTGTCCAAGTGTCACCGCAGGCCGCTATTATATATCAGCTTTCTGGATGACCTTTTTGGCCTTTGGACCTACTCAGAGCCCGAGTTTCTAGAGTTTATGTCTGTTCTCAATAGCCATCATCCTAGGATCAAGCTTAAACACTCATTGCAACAACATAGTGTAGTATTTCTAGACACACAGCTCTTTTTCACTGCCCCTGATCTCTGTGTATCCACCAAAACAATAGCCACTAAGGTCTTTTTCAAAGAGACCGAGAGACACGCCTTTCTCCATAAGCAAAGTTTTCATCCACGTCACACCTTCAAAGGTCTCATTAAAGCGCAATTAATACGCTTTCACAGAATTTGTTCCTTTCCTGAGGATGTGAATTGGGCCACCCGCATTCTTCGTAAATAATGACTTCCACCCCCTCCCCATTCAACACATTGGCATTTCAGATTGCCAGTGGCTGGGCCAGAAAGAGATATCACACTCGCCTGTCACCTACTACCTTACAGACAGTTCATAGGCTTCTTAACCCTCAGTCTTCCCCACATAACACCAACACACCCCCCAACACCCACTCACTCTTCTGACCCCTCTTATCTTCCTGAATTCCCTCCTCTTCCTGCACCCACTAGGGCCCCTACTCCCCCTCCTAAACAGGACTTGGGAGTTGCAACACATCCCACACCTGCACTTACCACCCCATCCGTCTCTCCACTTCCATTGACTTACAGCAGGTCACTTTTACCATCAACACACCTGACCTGACAGATACACTCTCAGATACTGATGACAATCAACACCCACCCAACACCACACACACCACCAAGAACACACAACACCACACCTCAAATCTCCTCACTACTCCTACACCCACAGACACTCTTCCTATTGACACCCCAAATCCCCTCACAAACCCTAACCCTACACCCATCCTACTGACACTCTCCCGGTCCCCCCTCCCACCACAGCCCCACTAGTTCCCCCCAGCCTCTCCCCTACCCTTACACCACCCAAAAGGAGACCCACCATACAGGTTACAACCCTAGTCACTCACACTCATAACAGTCAGCCCACAACCACCCAACACCCTAACCCGGCCACCACCAACACCACCCAGGCCAACCACCTCATAACACACATTATTCCACAAGAGATAACACCATGTCTCTCTCCACCAGGTTCCACCCAAGTGGGAGGGGCAGACCCAGGACAGTCCAAACCATCAAGGGGGATGATGGATGAGCAAGGAAAACAAAAAAGCTAACCAGCTTAAAAAACCCAATGCTGAGCCCTCCACCTCCACAGGTGTAGAACCGTCTGGGGCTCCCCCTCCACTTACCTCTACACAAACCCCCACCCACACCACACCCTACACAACCCCTGTCCCCTAGGCCCCCTCCTCTTCTTCGGACTCCTACAGTCCGACGTCTCTCTCTCCCCCTCTTCTCTCCTACCCATCACAAATGGTCCAACAATAGACTTCAAGAGTGACACATCAGACCTAACAAACCCATACTGTTCATAGGTGATTCCAATCTGGCCCATATTCCCCCTCATCCATATCCCAACATACAGATAGACAGTTATCCAGGTGCCACAGCCAACCACATGATCCGTTTACTTGAAAAAACTTCCCCACAAAAAGCCGTTGAGCTGTTAGTCCTGTCGGTGGGTACTACAGGGTTCCTACGCAGTATGGAAAACCTGGAAAAGTATGGAATTTGATTTTAGTAATTTCCAGGTCTGGATAAGAAAAGTATGGAAAAAAGAAACAAAGGTATGAAGAACTATGTGTTTCCAGACTATTGCATTTGCAGTACTAATCACTTCACTCAGGTCATAATGAACCATTCCTACTGTTGTGTAGCGTAACTGTCAGTCCCCATCGTCAAGATACAACTATGATACAACTAAAAATGACCCACCTAAATGGACGAATATTAAGTGTCATTTTTTAATTCACTTCAGTTGTCCATACCTTTTTTTTCCACCAAGTCATCCCAAACCAGAAGTGGCCGCAATGTCGAGAATATGGTCAGAAAAATCTACCGAGAAGTTTGGAAATTTGAGTATGGAAAAAGTATGGAATTTTGAAATGGAAAATGTGTAGGAACCCTGGTACTAACAACAGAGAACACAATGCCAAGGCCACCACCAATAAACAACTTCACAGAATAATTAAGTTGGCCGCTAAAATTTTCCCCAACGCCAACATTTATGTCCCTGTCATCAACTTTTCCCCTTCCATTCACCCACACTACAAGGTTAATCTCACTGAGATTAACCGCTACATCACCACCCACCTTCCCCACCTCCAACCACTTCCAGCAGATCAATTTTCCACTCTACTTGATCACATCCACTAGACCCCAAATCACACTTCACCTCATAATGACTCCCTTATTCTCAACTTTTCCAAGTCCCTTATTCTCTCCCCTGCACAAACTTCACTCTTAGAAAAAGGTCTTTCTTTTATTCCCACACCCACCAGGACCAGGAGGGACTGCAAAGGGACATCCATGGTTATCACAGATGCCTGAAATTACAGGATTATTTCAAACACAAACCCCACCGTGAGCCCGTCCCCTTCACCCTCCCCTCCACCTGGGAACCTGCTTCTTCCCAGGTGGAGAGGAGACTACGTACCCTCATCAGACAAGATCCCCATTCCCTGTCCACCTATCTCTCCCGCCCTTTTGACTCTAGCCACTTCAACCTTTCCTCAGCAGAAAAAAGAGCAATTTTCAAACTTTGCCACAACCCAAACATTATCATTAAACCAGCCGATAAGGGTTCCAAAATAGTCATCCTAGACACTCACCAATACCTCCTAGAAGCCAACAGGCAACTTTCTAACCCACCCCACTACAAACCTATCACTCAATCCCTTCAACCCCAAGCACAGGAAAAAGTTCGTAATCTGGTCCTTTCATTATACACCAATCACTCCATAACCAAAAAACAATTTGATTTCCTGATCGGACCAGACCAACCCAGACCCCGCGCCTTTTATCTTCTCCCCAAGATCCACAAGCCACCTGACGCATGGACAGTTCCCTTCGCAGTCCTATAGTTTCAGATTGTAGCTCCACCACTTATAACATTTCTTTTTTCATAGATCATTTTCTTAATCCCCTCTCCACCAAACACCCCACATACATACAAGACACATATGATTTCATACACAAAATCCGGTCCATGGCAGTTCCCAACCATACTTACCTGTTCACCATCGATGTAGATAGTCTTTATACAAACATTGACACCATCTCAGGCCTTCAAACAGTACAGCACAAGTTCAATCAATTTCCAGATCCCACATGCCCAGACAATATTTTACTTGGAGATCTGCTTAACTCACAATCACTTCGAATTTGACGATAAGACTGTTTTTACAAATCCATGGAACTGCCATGGGCCAGAAATTCGCCCCCGCATATGGCAACATTTTTATAAGCGAGTGGGAGCAAGAAGCCTTAGCCAAATGTCCCCTGAAACCCCTCTTTTTTCTATCCTGCCCATAAGCTAACCCTTACCTCTCCCACCACCATAACCATTCATTTTTTATTTTACAGTTAATAAGAATTCCTCTAAGAAAGATAGGTCACTTTATCAGGTGATGTCTGCGCCAATGCACTTGGGTGGATCTCATTGGGATCCACCCCACCCCCTAAATCAAACCTAACCCTACAGACCAAGGAGATGGTGGTGGATTTCCGCAGGTCTAAGTCCACTCTGCTACCAGTCCCCATTGATGGGGTCAATGTGGAGGTGGTAAGCACCTACAAGTATCTGGGTCTCCACCTGGACAATAAACTGGACTGGTCAGCCAACACTGATACACTCTACAAGAAAGGGCAGACCAGGCTGTACTTCCTTTTTTTTTTTTTTTTTTTTTTTTTTTATTTGCAAACATCATTGACATTACAGAAAATGCAACACTACGACATGCACATGAATACTACATACGACAAACAGACGTACATTACATAAACACATACTGTAACTTAACAAGACATCACATTGACTTGGCTTCCACAAACATAACACAACATAACATTAATAACAGAAAGGCTAAGGATGATTTAGGCCCAGGATGATTACAGATATGATTATCAGGGATGAAATTGATGACCCGGAATGAAAAGAAGGGGGGATGGGGGGGGGGGGTGCTGATGGTAGCTCTAAGAGTGTGAATGAGGTGGTGTTGGGATGGGGGTGGGGATGGGGGTGAGGGGGTAGTGAGTATGTGAGGATGTATGTGTGTGTGTGTGTGTGTGTGTGTGTGTGCGCATATGTATAAGGCTGGTTTGCTGTTGGGCCAGGAGGAGAGAAGCTGGAACATAGAGAGGGAGAGAGGGAGGGTTTCAGGAGAGGAGTTGTAATTATTCTATTAATGATAAGTATAATAATAGGAATAACTGATTGCCTGGTTGATTGCCTGACTGATTGCCAACCTGGGCACCCATTAATGGCCACAGTTCCACCCAGCCCCTGCAGTTATACTGCGACGACTGACAGAGGGGAGGACCTGCGTGCCACCCATCGCCTCAGGCCCCCAGCATATGCACACATCCCCCACTACCACGACCAACCACACCTCGCCCCCAGACCTTCACCCAACACGCCACTCTTGACCTAAATATGTACAGTATGTGAATGGCTAGGTTGAGGGGTCTATCTAGAATGTAGCATTAAAAGAAGTGGGCATGCATGGTGAATATCTGTCAGGATTTCCCCATGCACACCACACTTACCCTGTGTAAGATGTATGCCTCAACAATGTGTGCATTAAAATAAGTGAGGCATGCAGATAGACACCTGATGAGGCATCTACCTGCACTCCACTCTTACCCTAGCCTGTTTTGTAGTTTTTGATTATGTATGTCACCTAACATGTAGTGCGATTAAAAGAGAGTAAAGCGTGCTGTGTGCTTCCAGGACAAGGCGTGTGCATGAGCTGCATGAGGAGGGTGCACACCGGGGCCCAGGGCCAATAGATAACCCACAGGACCCAACCAATGCCAAAACCACACAGCGACCCGCCAGGACCGAGTCTCCCAAGCCATCCAATGGGGCCCGGCAGAATAACGATGGGAGAGGCAGAGAGAAAGAGTGAAATTAGTAAAGTTATCAGAGAATGTAAATAAAAGGGGGAGGGAAAGAAGGGGATGCTATTTATATTACTACTACTACTACTACTACTACTACTACTAATAATAATAATAATAATAACAATAATAGTTCCAGCTACCCTCCCCTGCCTAGTGTTCGATGATATGTGTATCTGTTGATGAAGTGTGTTATGATCGTGTGGAGATGGAACTCAGGCAAAGAGGGTCAGGACTGTAAGTAGGTGATAAAGGGGTACCAAGGAGAGGTTGTATCCTGAGTATTGATTAAGTTTGTAGTTTCTAATGATATATAGTCTGTTAACAAGTTTTTCCAATGAGTGATGTGAGCTTTTTTCTTAGATTTCCAGATCATGAGGATTGTTTTCTTGGCGATAGTCAGCTACCAGTAGTGTTTTATTGCGGAGTTGCTTAAATTGACTGTGGATGTATCACCAAGTATGCATAAGGAAGGGATGCTGGGATGTGACAGCCAAAGATGGAAGAGAGAGATTTTGTGACACTCACCCAGAAGTGGTTGATTGGAGTGCAATGCCAAACCCATGAATGTATGTATCTAAGGTTATTTTGTGTGCAGTGAGTGCAAAGATCCGAGCCAAACCCCATTTTGCCAATTTATGTGCAGTGAAGTGGAATCTGTGAAGAACCTTGTATTGTATTAGTTGTAGATTACTATTCTTTGTCATGAGGTAGATGTTTTTGCACATTTTGGTCCAGAAGTCAGCACCGGGGAGTAATTGATAAGTCTGATTCCCATTTGTGATATGGCAGGCCAATTGTTTTTCTGAACAAGATATAATTTTGTAAATTTGGGAGAGTATTTTTTGGGAGAGGGAATATTAAGCAGCTCTGAGATTGGTGGGGAATGTCAAGGTTAGCTGTCTGGATGTTAATTTTTCCTAGGATAGATGATTTAATTTGCAGGTATTGTAAGAAGTGTTTACTCTCGATGCCGTGCTTCTGGACCAAACAGGAAAATGAGGCCAGATTATTGTCTTGAAGAATGTGTTGAAGGTGAGTGATGCCCTTTCCCATCCATGTGTGAAAGTTAAAGTTTTTTATTGACGGTGAAATCTGGGTTATTCCAAATCGGGTGCGAATTGATGGTGCTATAGGTGAATCAGTGATGTGGTAGAATCTCCACCAGGCTGTCAGAGTAGCTGAAATCGTTGGGGCTTTGAAGGATGGATGTCTTTTGACCGACTGACTGCAGAAAGGGAGATCTGAGATTTTAATTTCTTTACAGATTGTTTGTTCTAGGTCTAACCAGGTGTTGTCTGAGGGGGTGGGGTGTAGCCATTTGTGGATGAAGTGGAGCTGGTTGGCCAGGGCATAGTGCTGGAAGTGTGGGGCCTCTAGTCCTCCCATTGCTTTTGGTTTTTGGAGAGTGGCGAGTTTGATCCTTGGGGTCTTATCTTTCCAGTAGAATTTAGTGATTAATGAATCGAGAGACTTAAACCAGAGGGTGGTGGGCTGGGTTGGAATCATAGAGAATAGATAGTTTATTTTGGGCAGTATTGTCATTTTGATTACTGAGATTCTGCCCATGATGGATAATGGGAGGTTCTTCCAGCGTTGAAGGTCATCATCTATTGAAGTGAGTAGAGGGGAATAATTTAGGCTAAATAAGTCTGACAGCCTGGGGAGACTTTTATCCCTAAGTAAGTGATATAGTTAGTGCAGAGTGGGATAGGTGAAGAGTTGGCTGTCACATCCCAGCTGTTGGGATGTAATGGGAGAACTGCAGATTTATTCCAATTGATTGAGTATTCAGAAATTTTAGAGAATGTGTCAATGAGTTTGATGGTTTCTTCTACTGATGTTGTGGGGTCTTGAAGAAAGAGAAGAATGTCAGTCAGCATAAAGGCTGATTTTGTGATGCATATATGGAGTCTGGACACCTTTGATGAGGGGGTTCTGACGGATGGCAGCTGCTAGGGGTTCAATGAAGATTTTAAATAGTGAGGGGGGAGTGGGCACCCCTGTCTAGTTCCCCGGTGAAGAGTGAAACTTTGTGATGTTAGTCCATTGGTGATTACTGTGGCTGAAGGAGAGGTATATAGAAGTTTAATCCAGTTAATGAACGACTCCCCGAAGCCAAACCTCCCTAATGTGGAAAACAGGAAATTCCAGTTCACCCTATCAAAAGCTTTTTCTGCGTCCAGAGTTGCTATGATGGTATTATCTTGAAAATTTGTAGAGTGATACATTATATTTAACAGTCTGCGGGTGTTGGTGGATGAAAATTCTACCTTTAATGAAGCCTGTTTGGTCTGGGTGGATAATGGATGGGGTGACCTCTGCTAATCTGTGTGCTAGCATTTTGCGATTATCTTATTGTCCACATTGAGGAGAGAAATTGGTCGGTAGCTGGATGGCAATGTTGGGTCCTTATTGGGCTTGAGGAGCAGTGAAATTGAGGCTGTGGTGGAACTAGTTGGAAGACGTCCTTTCTGTTTTGATTCATTAATCATTCTGATGAAAAGTGGAGCTAAGATGGTCCAAAATTGTTTGTAGAACTCAGCAGGAAAGCCATCCGACCTGGTGCTTTATTATCGGGCATCTGTTTCAGAGCATCAAACAGTTCTTGTTGAGTTATAGGTGATTCTAGGTTTTTATTCGGTCTCATTGAGTTGTGGTAATTCAATGCTGTTTAGGAAAGAGTCTATGAATTCCTGATTGGGGTTTATTTCTGAAGAATATAGTTTATTGTAAAACTGGTAAAAACATGATTTATTTCTTCAGGTGAGCTGGTTAGCTTCCTGCTGAGTTCTTTATGACCGGGATTGTTGATTTTTCTTTGTTACGTTGGATTTGATTTGCTAAGTATTTACCTGATTTATTGCTATGGTGGAAGTTTTCCTGCCTTAGACGGTGAATCATAAATTGAGTGTGTTTATTGAGTATTTCATTGAGTTTGAATTTATGTTTCCTAAGTTTTGCCTGTGTTTCTTCAGTTGGGTTGCTTGCATTGGTTTCTTCTAACTGTTTAATTTTATTGTTGAGTTCTACTTCCTGTTCTTTTTCCTTCTTTTTTTTTTGTATACTGAATATGAGATGATTCTTCCTCTGAGTACTGCTTTTCCTGTTTCCCACAGAAGGGAAGGAGATGATTCAGGGAGCCGTTCATTTCTAGAAAGAATGCCCACTCTCCCAACAAATCTGATGAAATTTGGGTGTTGTAAGAGGGATGTATTAAAACGCCATTTGCTAATTGGTCGCTGTTGGTTCGTTATGTTCCATTTAATTGTAACTGGGGCATGATCGCTAATGACTATGGGATGAATAGTTGAATCAGAGATATTTTTCATTATAGAGTTGCTGGTTAGAAAATAATCAATACGGGAATAGGAGTGGTGGACCGGAGAGAAAAAAGAGTAGCATTTGGAGTCTGGGTGCTGAAGCCGCCAACAATCGCCAAGGCCAGAATCGCTCATGAACTGTTTTATTGTTTTTTGTGGATTGCCAGATTCGTTTGCTTTTAGAGTGATCAGATCTGTCAAATGTGGGGTCTAACACTGTATTAAAGTCGCCTGCAATTATGATGGGACAGCCCGATAGAGTTGAGATGGAGGTGAAGAGGTTCTGAAAGAAAACTGGGTTGTCTGTATTAGGGCCATAAACATTAACAATTGTTACAGGGTATTGTGAATTGAGATGTTTATGATGACAAAACGTCCTTCTGGGTCTGTGATGGTGGCGTTATGGATGAATGAGATTCTTTGTTAATCAGAATGCAAACTCCCCTTTGTTTTGTATTGTAATGAGATGAGAAAATGTGATTGAATTGTCTTGATTTGATGCGGGTGTAGTCTAATTCTGAGAGATGAGTTTCTTGTAGGAGACATATGTCAGCTTTTAAACTATCCAAATGATTTAAGATTTTCAGCCTCTTTGCCTGAGATCCAATCCCACGGATGTTCCAGGTCAGGAATGTAAGTGTTACCATGTTGTGATTGTACAGTTATGAAAATGTTTGATAAGGTAGGTATTGTGTGTGTGAGAGTGTGTGCAGGTGTCAGTTAGATAGGAGAGGGGGAAGGGGGGGGTGGAGGAATAGGTGTGTAATGTGGTGTGCGAATGAGATGTAAAGGGTAGGGGCTGAGAAGAATATAGAGCATAAAGAGGTAGGAATTTGGTTCTGGAGTGGTGACAGCATGAACATTTCCTGTTTAGCATTGAAAACATACAGATCATAATTTGACTTTAGCCTATAGACATAATAAACAAAAACAGACAGGACACACAAGCAAACATGTATAGACAAAACACCATGAATAACATTAAACATTGAGAGAGCAAAAGAGAATGGGTGGGTAGGGGGAGCAAAAGGAATGAAACATAAGAAGAGAGAAGAGAGAGGTGATCCAAGCATCAGTAGGCAGTGGGTTAGAGAGAGTTGAGGGTGACAATGTTATAATCAAGATGTATGTTGGCATGATGTATGATGTGCTATAGCCAGGTGGTGATATTGGGGTTGCGATACAGAGTTCCATTGACATACAGTTTATCGACTGACAGTGCTGCTCGTTTGCCCTCTTGCCTGAGTTGTTTCACTATGGGCAAGAGGGCTCTTCTTCTTTCCTGTATTACTTGTGGGAATTGGTCGTTTAGTCCGAATGAAGTGCCTTTCAGTTCTTTCCCTTTGCTTTTGATGAGTTCTTTGTGTTTGAAGTGTTCGAACTTGGCGATAAGTGGAGGAGGTTTTTATTGTCTTTGGAAGTGAGGCGGTGTACACGGTGGAAGGTAATCTTGTCAACTGTTTCTGGCGGTAGTTTGAGAGATGACTGCAAGAATTCTTTAACTGCTTTCTCTGGTCACGTCGGGTGTATCTTTAGAAGTTGGGGGGAATTCGGAAAAAATGAGGTTATCAGCATGCGGCACTGGAGGTCTAGGATTGTTTCTTTCATGATCCGATTTTAAGCTGGTGAGTTGATTAACATGGTCGGATAAGTTTGTAATATTTCCTTTGAGTTCACGGTTTTCTAATGCGAGTGTGTCGATCTGTGATTGGGAAAATTCGAGGCTGGCTTTTAAGTCCTTAATATCTGCGTGCAGATGTTCCAGTATTGCAAGTTTGTTGTTTATGGATTGTAGTAAACTGACCTCGATGGATGTAGAAGTAGCGCAAGCGTAGGTGATTCTGGTTCAGTCTCTGTTGAGTAGTCACGAGTCGTTTCTTGCTGGGTTCAGATGACATAACGTCCAGAATGAAGAGGTTGCCGTTGGAAAAGGTGGAGAATATAATCCGGTTTTTGATGAGAGTTGTAGAGAGGTAGTGGTTGTTTTTAGTAGAAGAAAAATAAAGTTTTGTATTTCTGTTTACAAGCGTCAGTGTTCAGTGCGCTGCCATTTTGGATCTCACCCAAAGTCTCGCGATGTTCAGTCTGATCTGCACTTCTGCATTCACAAGAGAATGTCTGAGTCACTGCCACCACAAAAAAAAAGAAAGAAAAAAAAAAGTTGTACTTCCTGAGGAGGCTGCGGTCCTTCAATGTGTGTAGCAAGCTCCTCAGGATGTTCTACCAGTCTGTTGTTGCCAGCGTCCTCTTCTATGCAGTATTATGCTGGGGAGGAAGCACAAAGAAGAAGGATGTGGGGCGAATTGACAGGCTGGTAAGGAAAGCTGGCTCTGTAGTGGGATCTGAACTGGAGTGCATCACTTCAATATCTGACAAAAGGACCCTGAACAAACTGATCAACATCTTGGACAATGAGTCACCCACTTCACAGCACTATTGTTAAGCAGAAGAGCCTGATCAGCTGTAGACTTTGCTCACTGCCTTGCACAACAGACAGACAAGGAAGTCATTTTCCCCAGGGCCATTGAACTGTTCAATGCTTCACTTAAGGGAATAGGAGAGATAGACTCCTCTGCATAGTCTGTCTGCCTCTTCACCCCCTCCATGTTTGGATACTGTCTGTCCACTAGCCACATTTTACCACTGTATTTCTGCCTCACTGTTTGCGTGCTATATTAGTACATTAGCACATATGCATAACCCCTCCCTCCATGCCACAGCCAAACTGTGGCCACACTTATACCTTTTCTTAAAATAGTTATATATATAGATATATAGACTTTATTCTTGCACTGCTGCACTGCACTGGACTTACTCATTTGCACTATCACCATGACACTCACTCACACAGAGCACCTTACCTTACTATGCACAGAGAATCACAGGCTCAGTCCCTGCCTCAGTCATTGCAAGCGCCTCTTGATTGATTAATCACCACTATGTGGATACTGTTTTTAGAATTGATTTAGATTAAGTGTTAGTTAGTATAATTTGTATTTTAGTATATTTAGTATATTCTTTATCTTATAATGTCCTTATTACTTAGTTGTGTTTTTATATTATATACTTTTAATTACTTTTTCTGCTGTTAGTGAATGTGTGTTTCTTGTCTGTATGCTACTGAGACCTTGAATTTCCCCTGGGGATCAATAAAGTATCTATCTATCTATTGAAAGCTGTATATCTTTCTTTCACAAGCGTCTTACACTATATTTTAAGCAAATACAGTTGCTTGTTTAGGATTAGTGAGTGTATGTTTTAACCTTTGTTGTGGCATCTGTGTTTGTCACACATTCCGACGGCAAAGCACACGAACACTTGCTGTGGGAAAAACAAAGTAGCCATGGGGGCGGTCCTTGTTATTCCGAAGTGCCCTGAATGCACCATTAGTGGACACTGTTGCAAAGACGCAACTCCATTCACAAACGCACCGTGACTTATCACTTACGGTACCGATCCACTTACCCACGACCACGACATAATGATATCGGCGCTGCCTCCCTCGTTCAGTCGTGGTGTAGGCGTTTAGTTTAAAATGTCAGTTACCAGCTCATATTCAGTTCGTTTTAACGTATCTTAAGTGTTTTTCCAAAAATGGACCACAATTTTAGGCATGTACTTAAAGGGGTGGTTCAGGATTTTGGACATAGGACCTCATTTCCAAGTAAGCAAGTGTGATACTTATCAGTGGAGACCGTTTTCAACACGTTTCATCCAGTCCTTCTAATTGCAGAGTTCGCGAGGTGCTAGGCTAGCGCCAAGTCAAGCGGTATGTGCTAGCCTGCCACTAAAAACAGTCTTACCCACTCCAAAAGTACACCCAAGGCAAATAAATTATAACGCCAGACTATCGATGTAAATGTCTGTATTGATAGTTTTATTTCTAACATTATTCTATCCTTGCATTTCAACGATCGCATTACATTTTGAGGGACTAGTGTCTTAGCAGCCGCGGAATTATACTTGCTCCAGTTAGTAGTACTGCGCCAAAAAAAGTAAACAGTAAAAGCGACTCCAATGGGGATACCTAGTAGTAGCCTTGGTAATATCAGTCCGCCGCTGAGATGCAAAATGACTACTACCAACTTCAGGGAACAAAAGTATAACTATTGCAGCGCCATGCAGGGTAGTTGTATTTCTTACACTATTCTATCAACACAGACATTTACATCGATTGTCTGGAATTTGCCTCGAGTGTCCTTTGGAGTTTGTTTTTAGTGGCAGGCTAGCACATACCGTTGACTTACGCTAGCCTAGCACCTGCGAACTCTGCAATTAGAACGACTGGATGAAACGTGTTGAAGACACTTACAACACATTTATAGCCAACAGTATACAACACATTTATAGCCTAAACAAACTATGCAAGCGATTTCGAAATCTTGTTTTATTTAAACTACTCAATGCAATCTCAAATCCTCACCATAAACACCAACAGTCAATATATTCATCCAAATCCTAGTTTTGTTTGTTTTATGGACTACTAGGTGGTCGTGGAAGAGATCGTTAAAACATTATTACAGTGCATGAAAATTCACTGTTCTGTTATCCAAAGTCTTCTTCTTCTTATTCTTCCCACCAAATTTCTGCGTCTAATTCAGCTTCAACCGTTTAACGTAGAAACTTCGTTCAAACTTTGTAACGTAGGTCTTGAAAAGGAGACTTGAGGAATGTATTTTTCACTTTTGTAAACTTTATACTTTTTGAGATATTAATAAAAATAGACTTTGTATGGGGACTATGACATCATAATGGGCTAATTAACTTGATTTGCACCTGTATCAACTTCCAGCTGCTCAACTAGGTCCCATCAAAAAGCTAGTTAAACTGATTGCACCTGTATCAACTGCTTTCTGCTCAATTAGGCCAACTCTCTCTGTGTATCTCCATTCTACAAGGATATAAGGCACATTCCATCCAACTTTCTATCCATTCATCCTCTTCAAACCATTCACTCATCTACCCATTAAACTATCCCATCAACATCCATTAAACAATCTGCCTATCAACATCTATTCAACTTTCTGTCTATTAACATCCATTACACTATCTATATTTAACTTTTAAACTATATACTCTGTCTCAGGCTTTAAACATACAATATGGCTCTACAGATCCTGTTCAACTATTTCCTCTGCCCACAACTGTTGCAAAATAAATGTCCTCACTACAATAATTCACTATTAAATAATTTAACTATTTAAACTACTCAACTATTTAACTGTTCAGCCATTTCAACTGTCAGTTGTTATCAACTATGACTCCTGCCAACTGTTTCCAAATAAAAGTTTGTTTGGCATTTTATGTTAATATACAGTATGTTTATATTTTCATGCACTGGTAATTTCCTCGAAATTACATTTTCTAGTTTGTCTTGTAAGCGGAACCAAAGTTTCACAGGCACCTTTGTGGTAGAACTAAGGACCTACAACCTAGTGCTTTCATTGGATAGTCACCTCGCGCTCAACGGATTCATTTGCATAAAGATGGGCATCGGCCAGCTTTTTGACGCGCGACATTAGGCTTGTTTGAGATGGACTGAGTCTGACTTTGGCTGACTGCATACGTCAACGTGATCTTATGCCAACTGTAGGGGTGGAGTATAAAAACGCTGCAGACAAGTCGGACACGGTCTACTTCCTGTAAACGGCGGATCTCGCGGCGTTTGCATTCGTTGTTGCCGACAAAATAGAAGCTTTGGAGTTACCAGAATTTAAACCCGTGTTTCAACAACAAGAAAACCTCGAAGAACGAAGGTGATGAAAACGTTTTACATGATGCTTTGTTTATGATGTTATGTTATAGGCCTACGTGATTTATGTGATTATAACTCTACCTGTTGTAAAGGTATCATGTTCTCTCCTGTATGGAGTTGAGGTAATATCAGTACCTGTTAATCCAGGGATCCGGGTTCGAGACCTACCGGTGGTGACCGTAACATATTTTGCTAGGCCTAGCCTAGGCAGTAGCCTATCAAATGCAACAGCCCTATATGTATCTATGACAACCACAGACTGTGGCTTATATAGAACAGTCTATGATGACAACAGCACCCTCTAGAGTCAGTCCTGCTTTATTTTGATTTTACTTCAAAACACACTATGGATAACCGAACAATTTGGTAGCCAAGGGCAACCATTAAATGTTGAGCCCTGTTAAGTTATGAATGTATATGGTCTCTCAATGACTCCCATTGACAACGCATGGCACTACATCTCTAGTCTACTGCATACAGGCCAGAAGCACTGCAAATGGTTTTGTTCAATCATGAAATTGAATAATTAGGCTGTGTCACGCATTATCAAATATGTCATGTATGTTGTATGTCTTTATGTTGATCAGAATGCATTACACTGTCAAAACATAGTCATTCACTCATTACATGTAATGTACACCCAGTGGGCATAGCCTGTGAAGCATATTAGTTATTTTTATAGTCATTTGTGAGACAACCAGTCAGATATTAACAATATTGTCAACAAAACTTTTTGTTGTAAACAATGATTCAAGGCAGGACTTTAGGAAGGGATTATCTGACAACCTATATGAGGCTTTGATATTCAATCCTGTCCGTCATGACAGTTGATCTACCAATTATAGGCTCCTTCCAATATTTGCTATTGTCATGTGACATACAACACAAACTCCTTATGTGCATTTATTGTGAGCAATTTTTCCAGTTCATCAATAGATGCAATGTGTCCCAAATCTGATTGATTGCAGGATCGTTCCAAAAATTCAGGGATATGTGGAGGCGGTCGTCCCTCGTTATAGCCTGGAAGAGTTTCACTCTCACTTCAGGCTTTCTAAAGCACAAGTGGAGGTGTGTAGGTCATGTGGAGGCTTTAGCCTAACTAATACAAGTTTCAACAAATTTTTAATGACTGTTTCTGTCATGTTTACTACCCAGGATGTTATTGGTACTCTTCAACCATTTTATCAGAATCCACTTGAAACGAAAATACCCATCACCAACCAGGGCTCGAATTATCTTTTTGTCTTTAAGGGGGTCTCTCTATCTCATAAAAAGTTGGCACATCCTGTGCATAGCCTAAAGGCGATACAAATAGCCTAGGCGCGAGTGGCGCTTTTGCGCAGTATGTGCATTGTAGGCCCTAGGCTATAACTTGACACACACACACAACAGACAGATTTTTCATAGAAATCGATTCCTTTTAATTCATTTCAACATTTGATTGATTGCAATAGTCCATATTTCATTTCAATTTCACAATACAAAGAAATAGACTAAACGATTTAGTCGGAGTGCCATTCTCAATTTCACAATGTAACTCATTTGAACCAGACCACCGTCTCAGATAGGCTATCCTCAGTGTCAAACATAATAATGCATGTAGTCTTTAACTTATACACAGGGAAAATGCACTAACTGGCAGAAATTAACTCATTGAGTGCCAATGCGTTGAGTGCCAAAAACGTAATATTACAAAACTAGACACTCTAACACACCTTATATGTGATTTTGGGAACTCTGTGATGAATTGAAATGAAATATATGACGATCGAAAACTCATGAAAACGCACAATCTGGACATTTTATCATAACTCGGTTGCCGCTTTGGGTCGAATCAGTGACGCATGCACGTCAGGTCAAAAGCAGGCCATTTTCGTGGGTCTATCACTTCCCGGAATGTTTACACAAGTAAGTAACAGGCAACACTTCATATTTAATGAAAGACGTTATATCTCCATTTCTAGAAAAAAACAGCGATTTTGATGAAAACTAGCCACAGCTTAGCTTGGGATTTCTCAGGAACAGAGGCGTGTAGAAATACACGGTTTGCACCCACCGAGAGCTTAAAGTCTCACCTTTTAATCGAGACAATCGAGATAATCATTGTATGTGTTCATAGCTATAACACAGAATATGCTGTGGCTGGACAAATATCATCAACAATGGTCTAGATTGCTGGCACTCTAGGACAAAGCTCCCGAAAACAGCTTGGCATTCAATGAGTTAAATGTAAGAAGTATTTCTAGGTTAACTAGAATGTAATGCCAAAGGAATTACAATAGTGGATGGAAAGCTGCTAAAGTTGGTGGGGAAATTCCTGGAAAAAAACATGAAATCACTTAATCTTTGAGTTCATACAAACCCTCGTCCCAAAAGACCTTGTGTGGCAAGGCGTTCTTGAGATATAACACTCAAGGTGTTTTTGACCTTGACATTTGACCTTTGACATCCAACATCAATTCACTTCATCTTTCACTCCATCCAAATACTCGTACCAAATTTCAGGCACGTATGTCAAGGAATTCTTGAGACATTGCACTCGGAGTGTTCATTGACTTGACCTTTGACCTCCAACATCAACTCACTTCATCTTTGAGTCCATACAAACACTTGTACCAAATTTGAAGCATATGCGTCAAACCGTTCTGGAGATATAATGTGCAACGCATGAGATATGGCTGTGACTTTTATTTTGATACACGGGAAACACTTAAACAGGATGTGTAGTTTTAGAGAGCGCCAGATTGTATGCATTAGAAGCTGAGACAGTTGAATTCACAGGTGACACCTGTGCCAGTGTTCTAATTAGCCCGGGAACTACTCTGGGAGCTTAACGAGCGCAGCTGGCTTTAGGCCATTATGACATCACAGCCATACAAGTCTATGGGGGGAAAATGAGCTTTTTGACATTTTTAATCCCCTATTTCTCAAAAAGTATAAACTTTTAAGAAAATCTGAAAAAGTAACTCTCTTGTCCAACTCCAGATCTACAAAACAGTTATTTCAACATGTCTGTGCGGTTAGAGTCGCATTCATTCTTGAAAAGGTAAAAAGAAAAAAAAGGTTATAATAATAAGAAGAAGCCAGGAGATTTCAAGATAGTGGGGCTTGCTGGCCCTTACAAAATCCACAAGCTGACCCTCGGACACATAACAGTCAATAATGTGACCTGATTTAAAGTGGTTTTCACCCCTTTGGACACACTTGATCCCGTCCTTGAAACAGGTATTTCCAAACCGCTAATCATTTTACTGCAGTGTCTAGCCGGTGGTAGCATCAAACTTGGGCTATCAGCTAGAAGCTAGTTAAAAAGTTTAAGTACTTAGCGAGGATATATAAGGCTCTTTATGCCTCGACAAAGTTGATGTTGCCTATAAACAACAATTCATGTTCAAAGAAACAAGGTCACTAAAATATAATATGTTTAATACCTGTGTTGTAGCAATGTAGGCTAATGTTAGCAGCATTATTCACCCCTTGCAAGTGACGTCACGTTTTGTTCGCGCCACAGCAAAATAGCCTAGTGGACGGCAAGAACACGAATCAAATCAATGGGTTGTAATGGGACATATCGCACAGCTAGGAGATTATAGTGAGATTTAACCGTAGTAATGCCCTTCCACGACTGTTGGCTTATTGTTTGGAATACAACAACATCCCATGTTCTTGCATAGATATATTTTGGTTTGTTTTCTTTGTGTTTCAACCACAATTGCATGCTTATCTCCTCAGTGTATGAAGCACAGCAGCGGTTGCTATAGCAACCATAGACTCTGAACAGGACGGCATATAGCACTTAGGCAAAGTCTTTGGCAAGATCTGAATGTAAACAGATAATACCGTTCAAGTTTTTTTTTTAATTTCCTATTTCTTTCAATTCTTTAACTTAAGACATGTAAGAAGTAAGTTTATTCGCTGGGCAACGTACAAACTGACGAAGTTACATTAGCCCTAGCACTATGAGCTACGATAAGCGTTAGCTAGAATAGCTAGCTTCTAAGTGTGGCAGCTAGTTATTATTTCATGTTCTGATATGACATTCTTAACGTTTTGACTATGTTACAACTGATAAAAGCAAGACAAATAAAGTAACCAAATCGCTTTGCAATATTTTAGTCCAGAAATACTTATGGGTGTTCATTTACCATAATGTTAATTACAGTAGCCTAACGTAACGTTATCTCCCCTTGCTGTTACCACCAGTTTTAATAACTTTACATTTGCGATCATGACCCATTTCATCTAACAACACCACTGGCATCTTCTTTGACTATCAGACCCCAAACAGCAATACATTGAACTACAAAGATGTTATAGTAATGGTGTTCAGTTCATCATAATCTTTATGACATAATGTAATTTGCCGTCCGTCTCCCATCTTTTTGCCGTCCAGCATGGAGCCGTCACGTGACTTAAGTCACGTGTCTGCAAGGGGTGAATAATGGCATTCTGATGTCTGAAAGGCTAATGATTAGCCTATCGGCTACCTGAAAAGTTAGTGTTTAAAC
The DNA here is from genome assembly GCF_017589495.1 of Alosa alosa. NCBI lineage: Eukaryota > Metazoa > Chordata > Actinopteri > Clupeiformes > Clupeidae > Alosa > Alosa alosa. The sequence continues at coordinate 33,167,686 of NC_063196.1, read as the reverse complement.
TAGCATTTACAGTGTTCTATTTGATGGTGTACTGGCCTTGACTAAGTTTGTTCGTGTGATATATAAACCACAATCCTTGTTGATACAAGGACTAATGTGTGTCTAGAAAGTTTTTAATCACATATTTCATATCACAGATTTTCGCCATAGGCAGTAAAAGACTCTGCCATCTTGGTCAGGGATTTTCGCTGAGAAAGTTTCAAACTTTACCGTGACGCACTTTCAACCAGAGGCATCACTGAGGAATTGTTCAGGATTATGGGTAATTAAGTACTTATCCAAGACATCGCGAATATAAGACATTTATCTCAAAACAAGGTTGGTGCCCCATGAATTTTTGCCGTCAATATGAGCATATACAATCGATTAGTACAGCTGTAGCTGGTTTTAAGTCTACAATGTATGGTTACGTTTTTATGGTTGGTGCCCCATGAATTTTTGCCGTCAATATGAGCGTATACAATCGCTTAGTACGGCCGTAGCTGGTTTTAAGTCTACCATGTATGGTTACGTTTTTATGGCTTATACCCAAATTGTCAATGGAGAAATTGTACTGAGATCTTACTTCCGGAATCGGCTGTAGGCGGGACTGTGATGCTCTATTGCTTGCACCTGAAAAGGCTGTCAATGCCTTATACAAGTGGTAGAAGAGAGGTCATGTTGGGTGTGTGAGTCTGTTTTTGCTCTGTAAACCTGTGGTGGTCAGGTGTGGTGGTACTTTGGTTGGTTACCTGGAGAATTGAGTCCACGGTGTTTCTTATATTGTGCTGATCCTTTACGCCATAAATCTCCCGCATAGCCAGGACACGATTCACCGTGGCCCAACCATGAATAGTATACAGTGACCGTGATATACGCAGTGTTTGCTTTCTCCTCTGTCCACAGATCTGTTGTTATTGATTGGCAATTCGAAAAGCATTAAGGGAAAAAACAACGTTCATCTCATTTTTATGAATGTTTTAAATAGAGGGATATTTGTAGAAAAACACTTAAAGGATAATTCCGGTATTTAGCACTTTGAGTCCCTTTTCTGAGTTGCACAGTTTTGAAAACTAACGGTAAGGGTTGTTTTAAGGACATGTTTGTGCATGCCCATAGGCAGCCACTCTGAAGCAGTAAAGGCGATTCAAAACGAGTCAGAAAAGTTGAGACAGGTCCAATTGTCAAAATGTCGGTGTCCATCTCTCTAGTTCATCCAAAACAAATCAGAATAGGGACTCAAAATGCTAAATACCGGAATTATCCTTTATCAAGAATTTAGTTGAGAACAATCATAAAACACAATAGAAAATGCACAGTGTATAACAGACAGATCTATGTTTAGTGTTCTAAAGACGTCAAATAGCTATAGTTCCATAGCCATAGCCAAGGACCCAGAAGTGAACACGCATGGCTATAAAAACAAAATAACCCTTGAGCCTATAAAATGCCCTTATGTTTGTGCTAGCTTACCTGTTTCAACGTGTCCTAGCAGAGGACAGGACCTTTTCCACCCCTACATTACCATACTTGGCTCATATTAACAACAATGCCTGTGCCACTTCATGGAATCCACGGCCTTCAACTAGAGAGAACGGCCTGAGGTCGGTGGCAGTCCAGTATTTCTTTCAAAATTGAAATGAAGTTGTTTGCAACAGCAAACCCTAGCTTACCAACAGGTTGGAATTTTGAAATGTCACGTGACGTGATGTCGACTCCAATCGACTCCTACGGATTTTCCCCTAAAGAAGCCAGCTGCAGCAGCAACATTTCTGGAAAGGTACTGCCTTGATGAAATTCATTCTGGACTCTCTATCCGACCACATAAAGACCTCGGGATACTTCGGTTTGGCTTTAGGGACCCTCTACTCACTACCACGTAAGTGTAATGTTGTTTGGAACTGTAGAAGAGGTATAAAAATAGCGTTTTGTAGCGGCAAAATGACATGCTCGGGTCACTTCCGGGCTAACGAGTTTTGACTAAAAACGGTAAAATCAAACTTTCTCAAAACACATCCGAATGACATGATTTGGATGTCAACTCAACGTATGTACTCCCAATCATCCGTAAAAATTGATCTAAAGTGCATTTTACTCCGGATAATTCCTTTAATTTCCGGCTCCGTCCCGCTCCCGTTGATTTCTTTGCTCTAGTCCCGTCCCTATCACAGTACCAACAGTGAAATTGACTCTCGTCCTGAAAAATTGTAGTGTAGAGGGAGTAGAGCAAAGGGGAGCCGGCACGTTATGTTCATTTGTTAACGTTAATGTTTCAATAGTGAATGTGTAGTACTAGAATATCCTTATATTGTGTTTAAAGTTGTTATATGTAGTGCATTAATGGATGTCGTATCGTAACACCCCCAATTATCACCACTTTTGTTCAGAAATTCTAAAACAACAATGTTTAACACTTCAAAATAACATTTACTAAATGAACCTTACATTTTTCAGTAGCCATAGTTGTGTAGATTTGAACAAAATCTGGTTTGGTTCTTAACGGGGAGCATTTACTGCCTGAAAAATCCATTATTGTTTACTAGGCGCCGGAGTTATAGTGCTGGCCTGATGGGTCAGCCCTATTTACCGTTTCAGCGGCACATGGGCGGTTAGACCGAGAATTCGTCATTGAAATTAAAATTCCACTGGAGCTCAAGCGGTTGTGTACACGCAGCCTTACAACACTGTTTACAGCTCCTCGAGTCACGGTAAAATGTCATTTTGGTACATAGCTAATTTAGATACACCTATGTTGTGTGGTTTTGCGTTTCTATAGGAGTCCGCTGTCTTGGTTTGTATAGAAATGGATATTAAGTGACACATACACGCAAGACGGTGGAAATACGGGACCGGTGGAAATAGGGGGAGTTACGATATATTGTTTAATGTGTAACCCTTGTGTTAGTGTGAGTATGACCACCGGTTTATGTTGCATGGCTGTATTATCGACTATTCTCATGTGTGCTTTGTATTGCTGTCTGTGTTACCCGCTCCGGTACCAATAATTGTGCTGGATTTGAAACTCGTTGTCTCAGGTAATTACAATAATAATAATAAGTGTTTTGGAGTGCGACCATCTTTAATAATATGTATGAAACCGAACCTACTTTTGGTATGTATTGATTTTAAGCCCTAGCCTGGGTGACATTCCGAACTTAGTCCTGCCCAGAACATTTGAGGTTGGGAATTTCGGTCTGGCATTGCTCCATTGGAGCAAGTATGCTCGCCCTATATCGGGCGGACCAATTAAATCGGCGAGCTGACAGGTGAGCAACAGCGCCTGGTCCATCACGTCATCTGAGCACGCATAGTTTAGGTTTATGTTTGCAACAAAAAATACATGGCTAGAAGAATACATGGCTCACATGACCATATATGGAAAATGCATATTATTTAATGAGGTTTTATCACCGAACGATTATTTCTGAAAACTTTGGCCAAAGTTGAGATGTGGGAAAACTCGTGGATTCACTTTCATCAAGGGAAAACAGCACTGTAATTGCGACATGTTCCCTCGTTCGTTTGAAATCTGATTGACCACCTGTTCGAGGGATTTGCGACAGCCTTTTCCAGCTGTTTAACATGTTTGTAGCATATCAGTGTTCAACAGAATTATTTTTAAAAACGGAGGTTTTTAACGTAGGTTTTTCCCTAATAGCCTACCCTACGTATCTCTTAGGTTTCGCTAATGAGTGTTGTTAAGCTATTTCATTACTCTAATTTGTTAAGTCTATCCAATTGAGTGCAGAGGCATTCCCCCCCTGTATTGGTTGAAACACGGCCCATAATTGACCGTTCGCAAAAGCCACGCCCCCTAGTTATTGTTACTACGCCCGTCAAACTCAGAACGGTGTTGTCTAGAAATTCAATGGTACAGTAGCTGTTAAGACTCTGTAAAAGTTACAGCACAAGAGGCTCTTTTACGGCTCCTACACACAGCTGCGTGCGTTGCGTTGCTGGAGACGCATCCCATTCACTTTACATGGGCTCACGTCATCCGTTGCCGAACTGAATTGTGGGTCCGTTGCGTCGTGTTTCTCCTGCCGCTCACATTGAGACGGCACCGGCCAATCAAGCCAATCTACGGACGGCACCAACCAATCACATTACGGTTTTACTTCAAGTCATTTGCATAGCTACCGTCGGGAACACCCACTGGCATGCGTTGACGGAACGCTGCTGTGTGTAGGAGCCGTTAGAGCCACGGACCTAAATTAATTTACAATCCGTTGAAAGACTGCAGTATGACATGGAGACACATGTATAAAAACTCATATCTAGCTTTGTTGGGTTACAAACTTAAACGGGAGCCGAGTGTGATTCACTGATATTAATATTAGCTGTGCTAGATAGACTTGCATGCATGTTACAAGGACGCTGGGACATGTCATGTAAGGAACATGGTGCTGCCAAAAAACGGAAACATAGCCTACATTGCAGAGCCACTTCAACTTTATTATTATATTATATCTATAAAGATCAGTGGCACAGCCCCATGCTTCTCTGACGTGACGAAGCTAGCACGTTATTAGCAGCGGTTAGCTAACTATGCTAACGTTAGTTATCTACAAGTCTCCTCTAAGTGACAATCATTTTATATACAATGCTGGCAAAGCTGAGAACAATTAACATCCTTATTTATCTTACTTACATTGAGTTGACTGTGTGGCTTAATCCACAGATGTGGTGGAGCACTGTTTTGTTATGGTTTGCTAAGGAACCCTTTGCTTTAAAATAGTGGAGATCTGGGACAAGAGAATTTAATCTAATTTAACATAATTACATAAAACGTAATCAAGATTGAAAGGCATTTTTCTGTGTATCGGTGTTGTGTTAATCCCACATGTCATTTGACTGTCCTTTTCAACTCACTCAACTCAATATCATTATAAAATCCCATAAAACCGGACAAATATCAAGGCCCCCAATAAATACATTTCTATGGAGCCGTAAGGTGAAGTTGAAGGGCCATGTCTGCCTGCACGGAGCTACTGGACTGCCACTGGCTCATCTGCGTTCGATGGGCGGGTCAATTATGCCCCAATGGAGCAGTATCTGACTAATATTCTGACTAGAATTGAGTGTGACTATGTCAGGCTAATTAAGCCCCACCTAAGGTAAATAATAAGTGTTAAAAATGTTGCTTCAGGTTGTTGCTTTTATGCGTCCATGGTTATCATTTCTAATCTTACCTCTTTCTGATTGTTTTCAGCCTGTTTCCCAGGTAACCAGTCCCTCCAGGAATTCGCGATGTTGCGATCGCAACAATTAACGCAAATTCAGCAAATTCTCGTGAATCCTGGGCGACCTCGCAATTTTGTCCAAACACCGCAACTTTTTCTCAAATTTCATGGTTTCCCTGTGAAATTTCACCTACCACAACAGTCCCTCGCGCAGAATATTGAGTCAGATGCCACACTCACTTCTGCAGACACCAGAGACTGCCCTAACTTATTTGTTCACTCCTCTGCAGTTTTGATGACAATAAATAGAAGGCTAGCTAACGTTAATGATCTGCTTTACCTGCATCTCTCAACTTGGTGTTACTAACCTACCTAGACTATGAAAGTAAGTTAGTTAAGGCCTACTTGGTTTACCGACATTTGAGTAGGCTACAGTATGCAACCCATTTGGCAAACGTTTACACCTGTCCTTTTAGCTCGTGTCATGTTTGCAAGCTTGTGGGCTCAGTTTGTGTAGTGCTACCAAAATCATAGAAATGAATAACATTTCAAGACATTTACCTCTTCTGTGATCCAAGAATGATTTCATTCAGTTATTTTTTTAACTAATGACATAGACAACATCCCGAATTCCATCCACATATCGTAATGCACTATGCAAAAAGTTCCACTCGTAGCCGAACACAGTGAGATGCAAGCCTTCCAATCCACTTAGAAATGTAATTACGCTACTCTCACGTCCTTAAAGTGGCAGGCAGTGAATTAGACTTACACACCACCAATGTAGCCTACATTAAAGAAAAGTGTAGTCTAATAGTTTAAATCAATATGAAATTACTAGATACTTAGTAGGCTATTAGTAATTATGCAAGTCACAGAATATAAATTATTAAAAATATATGAACTTAATATGAACTAGATGTACCGCAGAGCGGTACAAAATATGACCGCCGCCCAGTCCAGCATTTTTTTTCCACAAAAATAAATCATGCTGAAAGGCATATATGATTCTAACTGTCTCACTAAATTGCATTATCCACACTCAATTCTCACTGGTATCTGCTAGACAACAAGTCAGGGATGCAAACAGAGGTATGGTCAAAAAGGAGTGAGATTATCGAAGCCCACGCCCCCGCAGGAAATATCATATAATTACATTTTGCCACCACCTCTGCCATCCAGGGCTCACCCTATTCATACAAAAATGTTCTTTATATGAAAATACACTGTCCCAGTTCCTCGGAAATTCTTAAAAGTAAAGAACACTGAGACAACGCTGGAAAATTAAACATACATTTTAATTAAAAATAGAACTCATTAGACTATTGTGCCAGTCCCTAGACTATTGTGCCAGTCCCTTCAGTGCAGTACATTTCTTCTTGCTCTCCAGCTCTCTACTTCTTCTTCTTTGCTATTGCCAAGGTCTCCAGTGCCTTGCGTCTCCTTGCGTCTTGCTGCATTTTTCTGCTTTGCCACATGTCTCAGCCGTTCCTGCTTTTCTTCTGCTTGAGCAGTGGTCTTGGCCCTCTCAGCACTTCCGCAGGAAGCTCTACTACCATAGTCTGCCTGCCTCTTCTTCTTTTCCTCAATTCTTTTACCTCTGAGGGATTTATCCTTCTTCCCTGCAGCCCTGATGTTGCGGCAGACAGTTTTATCCACTAGCCCAAGTTTGACATCTTCCCTCTTGAACATAGTGATGCCGGTCCTCCCCCTTGATCGAAGAGTGTATTTTACAGTTTGCACTGCATTAAAGGTGGCTATCCTCATGTTGGCACTTTTTTTTTGTCAATCTCATCACCCATGAGGCTGAAAGAAGCCTCTACTAGAGGCCCATGGAAGATGGAGAGGGCACCTCTGACGACCTGTGTGAGGGCAGGATACTTCTCCAGCCTGAAGACATGGGCCCACCACTTCACAATATCATCTCCATCTTGATAGTTCGGCAGGTTGGGGTCCACATTGTACCGCAAGATGTCCAGGCTGGGGTCACATTCTGTGGGCACCAAGTGCTTTAAGATATTGGCCAACTCCTTCTGCTGGGTAACAGCCTGTGAATGGCCCCTCACCACAGGATCAATTGAGGACAAGGCCTGCAGGGTTTTGCTCTTGAGGGGTAGTTTGACCTGCATGTATTTCCCACATGTAATGTATGCCTTGGAAACATTTTCAATGAAAGCCAAGATTTCCTGCAACACATAGCATACAAAACACACATTTATATTGCCAATTTCATTGCTACAATACAATAATATTTCAGAATTCTGACCTAACCACCACTATATAAATGTTCCAATCATGAAATGGGTGATTACATTAAAATTGTCCCATATGATGTATTTAAACATGGATGGTAGCATCAAGCAGGACATAAAAACCATCACTGAATTGGAAAATGTCCAAATATTCTAAGCAATTAATCAAAATAACATTAAGATGTACAAGATATTAAACACTAGATGTACATTTTCAAATTACAATATTTTTATTTGTCCAATATGATGAATTTTCATGATTACACTTTTGCAACCAGTAGATAGCAGCATGTCCCAGAAGATTATTCAAAAATAAAGTGAAGTTATTTAAAATACTAACTGGATGCTTTGGGTGGGCTGCAACCATGTCTTCTGCCACTTTCCCAAGGTAAATCTGCGAGTGCATTTTTTTTTTGGGGCCAAATCCAATTCCAGCTATTTGATTGGTGACATCTTAAGGTGCTCAGGCTTTATGAAACAGGCCAAGAAGTTGACAAACACCTCCACCTCCTTGTGCACCAGAGTTTTGCTTCCCTTTAATGGACATTAAAAAAGCATTTTAGAACACACTGAACTTGCTGCTGTTTTTCTATAAATATCAGAAACCTCTTTGTGTTGATTTCTTGCATTAAACTGTATAGGAAAATACTCACTTGGAAGACCATCACATACTCTTTCAAAATTGGGAGAACACCCAGGTAGACACTAAGATGCAAGTCCACTTTTCGACTTTCCACCCAAATCTTCTGACAAATTCGGGCCTTCTGATCCTTCCCCTGACCAGTCATTGCTTCAACAATAATGTATAGATAACAGAACATACAGATTTAAAGTTTGTGCAACATACCAATGGTATGGTTTCAATGTGGTACAGATTATAACAGTAATAGTAATACTTGTGCTTGTACTGATACAGCAGTTATAGATGTTCTCTCACATGCAGATAAGACACATAGCCTAAATCATTTTACTGCAACAGAGCACTAGAATTTGTGGTAGCATTTTTGCTCCTTTGACATGGTTACATTACATACATGCATACATACATCCATTAGGTACAAACATACCCTTCTTGCAGAGATCCTTGTGAATGAATTCAATCCTCCTTTGAGCCTGGTCACTCAATTCATGCTCTCTGTACATGTCTTGCAGAACCTCCTTGTACACTTCTTGGTCCTGCGTCTTCATGAAACCATAGTAAAGTATCTTTAGTGCTGGGAGCATTCTTTTGGTCCCAAGTCCAACATCATATGCTGACAGCCAGCGATGTGAGATACATCTTGGGGGATTTGTGAAAGGTACATCCAAGAACTCGCAAATCATCTTCAAGTAATCCAACTGCAAGTTAAGAAATATCATCTTCAACTAATAGCAAAACCAAAACAATTAATAATCCAGTTAGACTCAACACATTTTTTTTTTAACAAGAAATAAAGAAAGAAATGCATGTTCAGATACCTGATCTGATGCCCACTGATGATCTGTATGGATGTCTGTGAAGAGGGCCTCCAAGAAGTTCGAGAATGGAGCAGCGAATGTCTTTGCCACATTGTGGACATGATGACATGAGTCCCCATCCACATCCAGAAGAGTGGGGCAGTGATTTTGGCGTATCCTTGTCTCTAGTCCTGATTTGCTTCCACGCATCACATTACATGAGTCAAGCATTATGCTGATAAGGTTTGACCAGGGAATGTTATTTTCCTGGAAAAAAATCACATATAACCCTCTCCAAATTCGCTGCATTGACTTTTATGACTTCAAGAGAACCCAGGTGTTCTACAACAACCTCATTTAGTTCTGGGTTAAAATAGCTGACAAGCATGGAAAGGACCTTCTTATAGCTATTAGATGTACTCTCATCAATGTTCAGAGAGAATGGGTAGGCACGCAGATTGGTGAAGGTTTTCTCAGAGAATGATTGGCCCAAACCATAAATCATTTTATAAGAAGCTGCAGTACGGGATAGCTTCAACTGGGTTAGTGCTGCCTTGTCTGCAGCTAGGCTTTGGCTAAGCTCAACCAACACAGGTGCGATTTTGAGGGGGAGAGAATGCTCAGCAATAACTGCCAGGACCATTGCCTATAGAGAAAAAATAGAAAATGCATTAATTACTCAATTAGTTTTCATTTTAAAGTCATCTATATCCATTTGCAGTAACCTACTGACATTTTCAGAGGTGATGCAATTATAACATAGTTTACATAGAAAGTTACCATCTCTTCATTTGCTCACATGCACACACTCACCTCTGCATTGGCAATACGATTACACATTGGAATTGGGAGCTCTACACTTTCCCTTATTCTGTCTGCTGGGGCCTGACGTTGGCTGGTAGCTGGCTTGTCTTGACAGAGGAGCTGGGCCACACTTTGGGTAGATATGATGGTAGCCACTCTCTCTGTGTGTATAGCACTCTGGCAGTGATTCAACAGAGCATGCACTCCCTTGTTAGCATAATTAATTTCTTTCATGCAGAAAGTACATTTACATGTCCCATGTCCCTTGAAAAAGTCTGACATTTTGAATTTATGTTTGGCTGTCTTGACCTCAATCTCCGTTTCAACCTGTAACCAAGACCAGTTCCCCTTTGTTTTACAGCCCTCATCCACTTTCTTAACTGTTAGTGCCTCGCTCTCATCAAATTCTCTCATTCTGCAAATGAAAAGTTGCATATTAGCCATGGTTACCCTAGACCTGACACTATCATAACAGAGTGCAAAATAGTTCACTTCACTCTGCCCCCTTTCTCAATGCGCCCCAAAATAAAGTTCTTCTGCACGAAAATGTACAGTTAAAATGTATAAGCCCACACATCAGTTTCTCGCCCTTATGTGGTAGGTGTCATTGAAAATAAGTCAGTTCGTCATTTGTCACTTCGGGTTGCATTTGCGAAAAAGCCTCGACCAGCGGCTCATTAGGCTACTAGACGTCAACAAGCTGCTAGCCTAAAACTAGCACACTAGCCATTAGGCTACACATTGGAAAGGGGGTAGAGTTGGATATAACGTTAGGCTGCTACTAAAATATTACAGGACAAAATACTGCTAGTCTGTCCGGAATACTACTAAACTGACTGACGCAACAAACAAGGTAAAAAAAAAAATCCAACTATTTTTGCTAGTCATGTCAAATGTAGCACAACCTAAACATTACACAATGCAAATGGTAGAAATTATGTGATTAGAAGACATCAAATATGGTTAACCTTACCTTTCTTGCAAAAAAGACCAGGTGCGACACAAAATTACTGGATCCCGGACTGATGGATGTAACGTTATCCTTGCAGTGAGTGCAGTGAAGTGCAGCCCCGTAGCAGTCAGATAATGGTCCGCAGGCGCAGCCAATGGGATTTTTACGTGCGCAGCTTTTTGATTTAGTGTTGTCTTACACTTCCTATGTTTCATGGACTGTAACGGTAGGCTATGTACAGAATTAACTTTGAAATTATAATCAGACATTCCCCAAAGAAAAACTCATCGGATCTGCACGATTCACACAAGTGCCCCAGACAGCCGTGAAAAAGGCGGCATCCGCCAAAAGGCGCGCCGTTTGCATCCCTGACAAGTACCAAAACATGACTAGTTCATAGCCACCCCCATCTTGCCTGTTCATAATTCTGAGAAATTCTTGAATTGTGTGCATGTGTGAGTGTACATGTTTATGTTTGTCAGTGTGGGTGTGTGTGCGTGCATGTGTGTGTGCCTGTGTTTGTGCATGCATGCGTACATATGTCTACTGTTTGAGTATGTGTCATACAGGCGCGTCGTTAGACCTGGGCATTCGGGGCTATAGCCCCGGATTCTCTGGGGATAGCCCCGGATCTATGGGCCGTCAACAACAACAACAAAAACTCTAATCGTGAATGAAATAAATAGCCCCGTAGAAGAGACTTTTGTGTTTTGTGTCCATTGTGTGCATTAACAGCAGCGCAAGAAAATCTGACGTGATCTGGGCAGGTTTAGAATCATTTGTTGCAAAATGTTACAATTTCAAGTACCTTCTCCTCTACGCTATTACGCATTGCTGTTTCGTGCTTCTACTAACTAGCCTTAGCAAAATAAGTGTACAGAAGGACAAATGGATATTAGAAGTTTCTTTAGAAAAAAAAGGGCAGAGCAGGGACAAGAAGTGGAAACTCACAGTGTGTCATCATCTCCCGCAACCCAGGAGGACATTTTGATCAGCTCAGGTTCGTGAAACGCAGCCCTCAAAGACAACGTTGATCAATGCTGGTCTGATGTTACTAGCTAGCAGGCTACCACTGCACCTCACTAACTTGAAAGACACTTTGAATAACTAGAAAGAGACACTAACTTACGTTTGGTTCTGTAGAATGGAATCACATTCTTCACCACCAACAAAAAAATGTTTTCCATGACAGTATAGTAGTTGCGCCAGTCTTTTTTACCACAGGTTAGCAGTGCAGACTTATTCATTCACTGACGTTGGTATGATTCCAAGAAACGGTAATGTGACCTTCAGCAGCGAGTTGAGCGGAGCAAGCGGCAAAAGTTGAGCAGAGTTGAATGAATGAGGAGCGAGCGGTTTTCACAGACGTACTTTGGCTATAATTCCTAACATCAAGCTATTCCCCTTCGCCAATCCAGTAATTGTGTCCAATATTATACTTTCAGTGATCATTATAATAAACAAGACTGCAGTTTCAATATATCGTGATTTACTATTGAATCATGGTCACATGTGCAGTAAATATGGTAAACCTGACCTTGTTTGAGGGGGCTTCCAAGCAATGCATGCTGGGCTTGATTTTGACAGAATGGAACTTTTTCTTTGGGCAAAAGTTCGTGATACACAACCCAAATGCATTGCTTTCAAGGCACCCATAGCCCATTAATTGAAGGTGATGACGTCCAAATGTTTATCGAGACGAGCAGCTCACACCTGTGCACTTGACAGAGGTGCATGGCGATGTTTATTCTACAGGCTATTTTAATGTCATATTTTGGGTGTTGTATGTGGTGCACTTTGGCAGAAGAGACGTTCTCCTTACACTAAACATCAAAATATTCGGAATGCCGTGACGTGAGTCATTACGATTGGCCTTCCTTTTCATTCTCAAAGTAGGTTAAAATTTCATGTTCATCAGCCCGATTTTCAAAATCTCTCGGGGGAGAAACCCCCCAACCCCCGGACAAAAAGGACTCTAACTTCTGGGCTATAGCCCCGAATGTTTTCAATAGCTAGCGACGCCCATGGTGTCATACGTATGATTACTGTGAATGTATGTGTGTGCGATGGAATGGGTTAACATGACCCCTGGAGGCAAACATACAAAAAAAATTGGTCATCCTAGGCCCTCAAGATAGGTTCTCAAGATATTCACAGAAAACTCTGTTGGTGTACGGTCACTAAATGTATACATAAATTATTTTATTGTAAGGCCCCCCATGAACAAAAGTTCACAAAACTTGGCATGCATTTGGAGGGTGTCATAATGATCCTACACTTTCAATTTCGTGCAGTTTTGACCATGTCAGCCAGAGATATTGTGATGAAAACACCTACATTTTTGCTTTTTAATTTTTAACTAGGTGGCGCTATACATGAAATAAGTGGTAATGGGATGGGTTGACATGGCCCCTTAAGACCAACATACAAAAAAAAAGGTGGTCCTCCTAGGCCCTACGGTTCTCGAGATATTCACAGAAAACTGTCTCCTGCCACCTACAGGCCAGTTGATGTATAGTAACATAAATTAATTTACTGTGTGGCCCCCCCATGAACGGAATTCCACGAAACTTGGCGTGCTTTCAGAGGGTGTCATAATGATCCTACACTTCCAATTTCGTGCAGTTTTGACTATGTTAGGTCACAGATGCCTGTGATTACAACACCTCATTTTTACTTTTTTTGTGTTTAACTAGGTGGCGCTATACATGAAATGAGTGGTTATGGAATGGGTTGACATGGCCCCTTGAGATCAACATACAAAAAAAAATGGTCCTCCTAAACCCTACGGTTCTCGAGATATTCACTGCCCTACCCTCCTTTCGGGGGGTCCAGTCCAGCGGGGGGGCTACAGATCAAAACGAAAAACGATGGTTCATGCTATCCATGTGGGGTTACATGTCCACCAAGTTTCGTGTACCCCGGTCTTTCAGTGTCCCGGGAATCCCTGACGGAAATTTGGACATGCGAAAAAGAAAAGAAATAAATAAATCTGACTAAACCTATATGACCGCCGCATAATTACAACATATATGAATGTATTGAAACATGACATGATGCCATCTCTTTAGGGGGCTGTCTTTTTTGAACAGTTCTACGAAAGGTTACTGCTTTGTGAATTACCCTAGTCAAAGTATTTACACAAATAAAGTAGGCCTACTTTGATTTTCTGTAACCCTTACTATTTACCTTTACTTATACTTTTTAATAAGCATCAAGATGATCAGTGTGATTTTGGTCTTAGCCTACTAACCTTAATTGCCCTGAATTAATAATAAAAAAAAATCGCAACTATTTTTGCAATTTTCACTTCCCGAAATTTCTTCGCAACAGCTAAAAGCACCGCAACTTCCATCGCAATTTTTTAGAAAAGTTGTCGCGAAATCAGGCATTTTAGATCGCAACAATCCCAAAAAATCCTCGCGAAATCCTGGAGGGACTGGGTAACAGACTCCTATGGGCCCTCTTGTGTACCACACATTATGTGTTGTGGATTGTGGAAGACGCTTAGGGTGCAGATAAAGGCCCATGACATCTGCTGCACACTTGTAAATGTAAATCAGGTTTGTAGGTCGAGTATACTTGCATATACAAGGAATTTGGTCTCTGCATTTATCCTATCCGTGAATGAGTGAGAGCACACAGTGAGATGAAGCATACAATGGGCACACACTTGGAGATATATTTTTCTGCACCGGACACAATGGATCCTCTGGGATAGCATACTTAAATCCTTGCAGGTGCTCTCTTTGTGGATCACATGGATCCTTACGGTTTTTGGTGTTGGGATTGTATGCAAAGGTGATGTATTCTTGATCATGTGTGTGTGGGGGGTGATGGACGCTGACATCTTTGCTTTTTTTGGGATATCTTTTTAAAATTGATTTGAAAACAGCATTGCAAGAGCCAAATGCAATGTCAGACACGGCACTGTTGAGGTTACTCACACACAAGAGAAAACTCACTTTGCTATGTTTTTATAAAAAGAAATTTTGTGGGGACATGATAGACTACTGTTAAAAAACCAGAGAGGCTCTGCGACCAGATCTCCAGCTTATCACATTACCCGACATTGAGTGGACGCAGTAGTTCTCCAACTGTGCCATCGCACACACTGATGTCCCAGGTGTGCACTGGTGTTAGTATTGTAAAGTTTCTAAAAGAATCAGCCACAGGATGTTGTCACTGAGCTTTACTAGTGGACTGGAGCAACGACTACAGCACACACTAGGCAGGTCAAACACACGCATATGCTACACAAACAGGGGTGGACACAGCCACCCACACGAGAAGGGTCACACACGAGGGAGAACTGAAAGGGTAAACACGAAACACGTACATAAATGGCAAATATAGACATTATTACACACAAAAAAACACGGTAAAAAACACTGGACCACTCTTGTCTCGTACGTGCAAATGAATGAGTTCTGAACTGAACGACAGAGAACAATGCTCATGCAGGCGTGAATGCTTAACATTCTAGAATGTTGACACAAGTTAAGGCAAGGGGGCGGGGACGTGTGACAGAGGCACAGACACGATATGACTTTGACTGCTGCAGGAGCAGAGCAGGGCTCCACGGACCGGCAGTAACCTCGTCGTGGACCGGTGCCGGTCTGCGGCCCATAGTTTGAGAAACACTGGCCTGACGACGTCGTCACGTCAGTAGCATTCATGTGCTACTCATCTGCTGGCAGCTACGGGAGAGCGTCAGTAGCATGTATGTGCTCCTCATCTAATCTGCTGGCAGCAACAGGAGAGCATTCCACTGCTAAACCTACTGTTCATTACATTAGGCTGATGCGTTTTTACCCAAAGCGACTTACAACATGGTAAACAGTTTAATGCTTTTCAAAACAAAGTTGCCTTCATCCTTCCTTTATCAATATACCAGTTTACATCCATACTTACAACCATATGTCTTTAATAAGTGAATTAGCAAGCTGCAACCACGCGGCCACTACCATCAAACCTGTGTATGCGCGCTCTCACCCATGCAAGCTGCACGTGTAGACAGTAGGGCTAGATGGTACTAGGAGAACACAACGGCCATTATTGTTCTTCAGGATTCTTTTAGTTGTTGGCTCCTAGAAAAGTTCTGAAAAGCTTCAAAAATCGACCAATTTAGTAAACTAGTTTTGCTTTGGCCAGAGTGAAGAAAGCACACAGTGAGATGAAGCATACAATGGGCACACACTTGGAGATATTATTTTTCTGCACCGGACACAATGGATCCTCTGGGATAGCATACTTAAATCCTTGCAGGTGCTCTCTTTGTGGATCACATGGATCCTTACGGTTTTTGGTGTTTGGGATTGTATGCAAAGGTGATGTATTCTTGATCATGTGTGTGTGGGGGGTGATGGACGCTGACATCTTTGCTTTTTTTGGGATATCTTTTTAAAATTGATTTGAAAAAGGAAGGATGATTTGACATACTGGTGTCTTGTTGCATCCTTGTTACCTTGTCACACACTATTATTATAAATCAGCCCCTTAGGAATCAATCAGTATATTCATTCCCATATCCTTCATTTGAATATGTACAGTATGCCATTACTCTGTTTTTAAGAGCACTTTTACTCCCCAGCAACAAGTGAAGTTTCTGCCTCTGGCTTCCTGTAAGTATGCATTCGTAATATTGGGAGCAGACTATGCAATTTAGCGTAGCAAACATGTTCACCTAGGTCTTGGGCCGGAATCATGGGGAGAGAGCTCGTAGGCCACTTTAGGGTCCCCGACGGTGTGAAAATGACCTCGGCAAAGTAAAGAGTTTCTGACTGACCACTTTCGTCCGTGGTTCAAAAATAAGAACCATGCCTTCCGTAGCAACATCATCTTTATGCACGACAATGCACCATCTCATGCTGCAAAGAATACCTCTGGGTCATTGGCTGCTATGGGCATAAAAGGAGAGAAACTCATGGTGTGGCCCCCATCCTCCCCTGACCTCAACCCTATTGAGAACCTTTGGAGCATCATCAAGCAAAAGATCTATGAGGGTGGGAGGCAGTTCATATCCAAGCAGCAGCCCTGTAGGCTATTTTGACATTCTGGCACCTCTGGGAGGCTATTCTGCAAAGACATTAAAGCAGAAACTCTCCAAGAACTCACAAGTTCAATGGATGCAATAATTGTGAAGGTGATATCAATGAAGGGGTCCTATGTTAACATGCAACTGGGCCTGTTAAAAATGTTTTTGATTTAAATAACTTTTGATTTAATTTATATCACCTCCTAATACTGCAAATTCAACAAATTACCATTTTTAGTTCTTTACAACCTATAAAATGTCTTGAAACTCTGTTGTGCATAATAATTTGGAACAGTGCATTTTAAGTTTTTTATTTTTGAAAAAAATACTGTTGTCATTGGGAGGATGTTAAATACAATTCAAATTATACTCTAACGGTTGATTACTTAAAGGTGCCATGTGTAATGTCTGCCAAAAATCAATTCATACTCCACATTCCATAAAAGATGGGGACAGTATAGTTCCAGAAAGTGAGTTGGTCTACCCTAGAGTAACAACCAAGAAACGTGTATTGCAGTTTGGCTGGCGGTTATGTTGCCCGCATACCGCCTCCCATGGCCGAAACTGGTATTATGACACCATGTCGGGCTGTGGCTAGTAATTTAGCATGCTATTTCAGGTTGATATCTCTGCAGCACTATACCTTGTCATTTTTTTAATGACATCATCACCCTTATATTTCTTCTCATTCTTTTGATGTGTGTAGCTAATTATTTGGATATGTTTACCTCAATTCTTACACATGGCACCTTTTAAAAATTACACTGACGGTCATTTGCATCAACTATTTAGGAAAATCTGAGAAAAATGTAATTTGCATAATAATTGGGAACGCAGTGTACAGACGTTTGTCTGCCCGTCCAGGGCTGAGAGAACATAACTACCCTATTCTTAAATTAAAGCTCTTTTTCTTTAATAGCAGTTCTTGTAACATATAAGAACTTCAATTGACCACAGCGGATCTATAGCAATTTAGGTTCTATCCCTAAATACACTTGTATTTATCAGACAGATTTCCGTATTGTCGCTTGGGTGTGTAATGTGTATTTAGACCCCAACGGGTCCTAGACCTTAGTTTCACAAACAATACATTTGGTAACACTGCTGTCTACAAAACAAGTCTGCCCTGGAGCATAGGACTTTCCTTCCTAAATGCTTGGCCCAGTTCACTACTCCTATGTATATCAGTGTGTGTGCAGTATATTTTTTGCCCATATACAGTGAAAGTAGCCCTCAAATGGACACCTATAGTCACCCGGAGTGGAGTCAAGTCTTTAGGGCGTAGGCCCTGTTGCAAGGCGTCCGGGGTTCTCAGGAACACAGGAGAAGCAGAAAAATACGAGAAAACGCTGGAAGGTCTTTTAACAAACCCCTAACCAAATGTTAGGGTTTTGACTTTTATTAAGTATAGATAAACAATACAAAGAAAGAAAAATATGTCTAAGTCTATGCGGCTCGATCTGAAGAAAAATGAAAAGGAAAAAGAAGAAGCCTGATGAATCAAAATCATGACAGGTTATTCTAGCAAAAACAATTTATGCTTTTAATTAAGAAAACACAATTCAATTCTAAGCTTTGTTTCTAAGTTTTTAACATTTTAAGTCAAACTTGTTTCACACTGATTGTCTCTCATTACCTTGCAGCATTTGCACATTTTTATTTGTTTTGGAGCTAGCTGGATTTAAGCAGTTATATGACAATAAATCTTTTAATAGTAAATAATGACTGATTATAAATTATGATCACATCTTCATATTGTAAAGTCACGCTACAATCTGAACGCCGGAACACACATCAAAACTACCCAGATCAGATATATAACATTATTTGATGGGCAGACTCTCTCAAAGCACTCGGCAGATATCATGAACATCGTCAAATAGCTTTGTGAGATATTTTCTAACATTTGTGTTCAAAACTCGACAGTCCGTTGGATGTGCATCAAACTAACATATTCCAACATATTTTAAAATTTTAATATGCTTATTTGTGAAAATATATGAGCAATGCAATTGTTCCTTTACAGCGGTGTCAGCCATCTTGGTTGAAAAATTTGGCCAGGTCACTGAGCTCGCACGGTATCCTGGGTAATTTCATGTCCCACTTTGTTTTAAGCTTGCATCAGTCCTGGCTATATTTTGAGGGTTGATTTTAAGGGGGAAAATAGCACTCCCCCTTACTCTCTAAAGTAATGGGACACCCCTACACATGCAAAAACGAAGAGGGCAAAAATCTAGAGCAAGGGGAGGTATTGGGATGGGCCCTTAAAACAAAGTGGGGGTATGAAAGATATTTCAGGGCATGCATTGTGATTTTGTGTCAGTAAGATCACACACAAATTAAAACAGACACTAAATCATCAATGGAAAACTGGTTATTGATCAAACATTTTGCTGTAAACATACTGATCAAACACTAATGATCTGAAACCGAGGCACTGACAGAGTAACACCAGTGAAGAGTTAGACCTGCATAATGTTAGACTTGCATAATGATTGAACATGAGTCATGTTAGACCTGCATCATGATTGGACTTGATTCACATGAGTCATGTTAGACCTGCATCATGATTGGACTTGATTCACAGGAGTCATGTTAGACCTACATCATGATTGGACTTGATTCACATGAGTCATGTTAGACTTAAACATATTTAAGTCATAACACATAAAACATATTACCACAGCTCTTACTGTCATACAAACATCCAACTGTCCTGAGATATGGCATGACACAAAATGAATAATAGCTGTACTGTTCTCTCTCTCTCTCACACACATACACACTGCTCGGTGTGTTCTTCTCTCCCGGTGTTGACACACTGAGCACAGGGTGAGCGAGGCGCCCCCTGCAGGTGCTCACAGGTGGAGCGCTCCATAAAGTTGGGGGTCCAGTTCCTCCACCAGGGCCAGCATGATGCTGCAGGCTGTATCGCCCTTCCTGTGCACCATGTCCACCAGGCAGCTCACCTGGGCCTGCAGCACCTGGCTCCTCTGCAGGACCTCTTCAGCCTCCCTGCTGCTCAGCACAGGAGGCCTGTGGGCCTGGAGGCGGCCCAGCATGCTCCTCAGGACACCACTGGACACTCCACTGATGAGGCCGGGCCGCACCTGTAACAGCCTAGAGGGTGACAATTTTTCGGTACTCCTGCGGGTCATGGTATTCCCGTGGGAGTCCTGCGGTACGGGAGTCAATTTCACTGTTGGTAACGTGATGGGGACGGGACGGGCAGAAATCAACGGGAGCGGACGGGAGGGGAACAGAGCCGGAGATGAAATGAAAATATGCACCCAAAGATTGCAGGGCATTTCTAGAAAAGAGAACCACTTACAACTCACAATACGTTACAATACGATTAGCCTATCAGAGCAATACAAAGCAGCTGCCCTGTTCACAAGCCAATCAATCGTCAGCGTCAGCGACTACACCGAAAACTGAAGGTGTTTTCTATTGCCATAACAACGTGAGCTAATCGCTAACATTATCTGAGATGCTAGTTTTTGTAATGGCAGGAATAAACACACATGGTAACAAAATCAATCGAAACATGTGTAGCTTTACTCAACACATTAACACTATGATTCAGTGTAATTGTGAAGTTGTATGGCTCACTGTGTTCTAAGTCGATCTTAATAACCGTTGTCACCTCGACTATGTGGTTGTTATGGGAAACTAGCTAGTAAATGCAGCTTTACTTTAGTGAAGTTCGGATATTGGAAAGAGGAAATAGCGTTTACATGTCCATTTAAATTATAGCCTAATCTTAATGCTCTTTTGTGCGTTTTCAATCCGAAATAAGATGGAATGTGAGGAGACTGCTATTAACTTTAAAGAGGCCTATCTACAATTGAAACTATCTGCAGCCTATGACGCAAATAAGCCTTTTGTCCAGCAAAGATCCTTGATTAGCTCCGCTATAACCCTCTCTGTGTCCGGTCTATGGATGTCTGTTTTTATTTAGCCTATTGTTGACAGCAGGGTTTATTTACAATTTAAAATGATAATTTCTAGATTTGAATGGGCCATGTTGAAGAGCTGATGGCCGTTATTGTTTGTGCAAATATAGACTGATTCATTTTGCAACTGTGAGGTCCATGGTAGGCGCCCGACAGAAATATTGTTTCATTTTGCGAGTGACGTTCTGGTGGTGTTCGCCCCTGTTTCAGAGATTCTAAATGCAAAAATGCACAGAGGGAGTTCCTAAGCTAAGGTATAAGCTAGGCCTATTACACAACATAAATTGTCACTATGCTGGCGACACAAATTAAATCTCTTACGATCCACCCTTTGGGAACCAGTGCTTTAGACAACATAGGGAACGAAACAGGAGCGGTACAGGATTCGGGAGCCTTTCTCTCGGGATTTTGCAGGACAGGATTACGTGATTGGGATATGACGGGAGTATTTGTGTGGGATGGGACGGGAGCGACAATTGATTCCCGTGTCACCCTCTAGAACAACCGCTTTGGACACAAGAGAGAGTACGTGTCAGACCACCTGTGGAACCATCTGTGACCTTCACATTGTGTGTGCTGTGTTTGCTCCCTGGCTGCTGCCCTGTCCTGGGCTCCTGCTGGGCTGGCAGTAGTCATCTCTGTAGATCTTGACTGTCCAGATGGGCTCTGTGTGTTGAGAGCTGATGACCTCCATATCAAATTCTGCCTCTGGCTGGTTTATGTACACCTCAGAATAGTTACCAGTGGAGAGCGGCCACAGGTTCATCTTCTTAGGCTGGATCTCTGATGGACACAATGTCCTCACACAGACACTGTCATTCAGCAACAGCGGGCCAACAGCACTGGGTTTGTCGATCCACACCCCTCTATTCTCCTCCTTCTGGTGGATGGCCCTGATGTGAGCTGGGTCATTTGGGACCAGGTAGGTGTGGAGAACCAGAGGGGCGGTGCGGGTGCAGAAGAGCAGCAGCACACAGTGGATTTTGGGTGAGAGCAGATTCCTCAGGTTATACACCAGCCCTAACAGAGAGAAGGAGGGGTGGAGAATCCTGGCATGGTGTCGGGTCAGCTCACACACCTCCATACCCACGCCACTCTCCCGCTCATGCAGGACCCTCACAGCATCACGCACAGATGCCTCAGAACCCCCCAAACAGAGGAAATGTGGCAGATGGATCTCCTCCAGCTCTCCAGACATGACACTGATGTTCATCAGAGGTCCAGCAGGACTGGACTGCATGGTGGGCAGCTCTTGAGAAAAGACATACCAGTCCGTGAAGCGGTACTGCAGGGTGACTGAACCAGCACATGTCCAGCGCAGACCAGACTCTGAGCACTCATAGCTCCCTGCTGGAGAGGTCAGGCTGTAGGTGGAGACACTCTTCTCTCTGGAGACTTCAGGCTTCATCAGGAACCAGTGGCATGAGTCTGGAACTTCAGCACAGGATTCACAGCTCTTGGAAATCCTGGAATTGCTGTGGAAAGTAGGGGCCACAGCAGTTCCACTATCATGAGCCGTAATGGAGGACGAGACTGAGGCTGGCTGGACTGGGCTAGAGGAGCCAGAGGACACCTCCACTGTGCTGGTAGTGGACACTAAAGCAGAGGCACAACATCAGCAACAAATAAAAGGGAGGAAGGACATTAACAAACAGATTCAAACAATGTGTACACGCTAATCATACAGCACTAGCTCCATACTACCTTCCACAGGGGTCTGGATGTTAGCAAGCAATGTGTACATGCTAAGCATATTACTACAGGGTTCCCACTCTAAGTCAAATGTAAAATTCCATGACTTTTCCCTGACTAGAGTGGGAGATGAATAAATGGGCATTGAATAAACAAAGTTGGGCTAACCACAACTACTCAAACAAGCAGTTAAGCTAATAACCAGATATACACCAATTATGCAGGGAAATATCTGTTTTAATGTATTTTGACAAGTTAACTTTAAACTGTTACAACAAAATTCCCTGATATTCCATGACTTTGCCCCAAGAATGATTAAATTCCTTGACTTTCCATGTCTAGAATAGACTTTCTAAAATTCCACAATATTCCAGAAATTCCATGACCCGTGGGAACCCTGTTACTAACTCCATACTACCTTCCACGGGGTCTGGACGTTAGCAAGCAATGTGTACACGCTAATCATACAGCACTAGCTCCATACTACCTTCCACAGGGGTCTGGACGTTAGCAAGCAATGTGTACATGCTAATCATACAGCACTAGCTCCACACTACCTTCCACAGGGGTCTGGACGTTAGCAAGCAATGTGTACATGCTAATCATACAGCACTAGCTCCACACTACCTTCCACAGGGTCTGGGCGTTAGCAAGCAATGTGTACATGCTAATCATACAGCACTAGCTCCACACTACCTTCCACAGGGGTCTGGACGTTAGCAAGCAATGTGTACATGCTAATCATACAGCACTAGCTCCACACTACCTTCCACAGGGGTCTGGACGTTAGCAAGCAATGTGTACATGCTAATCATACAGCACTAGCTCCATACTACCTTCCACAGGGGTCTGGACGTTAGCAAGCAATGTGTACACGCTAATCATACAGCACTAGCTCCATACTACCTTCCACAGGGGTCTGGACGTTAGCAAGCAATGTGTACACGCTAATCATACAGCACTAGCTCCACACTACCTTCCACAGGGGTCTGGACGTTAGCAAGCAATGTGTACACGCTAATCATACAGCACTAGCTCCACACTACCTTCCACAGGGGTCTGGACGTTAGCAAGCAATGTGTACATGCTAAGCATATTACTAGCGCCATACTACCTTCCACAGGGGTCTGGACGTTAGCAGTGTGTGGGGGAGCAGAGGCAGGAACTTCAGTAGAGGTGTTCACAATGTCCTGTTGGGGATTGTTCGAGCATTGAACTCTCAAGATCTCTGCTTGCCAGACTTTCTGTTTGTCTTCAGAACTGAGGAGCTCCAGCTTGAAGTTCACAACCTCTTTCAAGTGCACGTCATAGAAGTTGGGAACAAAATATCTGTCTGTGAGGTCCGTCTGTACTGGATAAATTCTGGAATTGCAGTCAGGCTTTGAGCAGTCAGTTTTGAAACAGTCAGTCTGCAAGACATAAAACCCATCCATTTGCATGGGTCTGACAGGCCGGTGCTTGGGTTGTCTGCGGCCTCTGAATCCCTCCAATTTTTCCTGGTCCTCCACTAACCTTCTAGAATTGGTATCCATGGGCAGGATGTATGTGCGGAAAATGAGGGGTACTCTGCTGCTCTGATAGACCAAGACATCTGCATGGATCTTAATCTGCTTCTCTCTCTCTTCCTCCTGGCCAGGAAATATGACAGATTTCAGAGAGTAGAAGACCCCGAGTAGAGAAAAGGAGGGGTTGACCAGCCTGGCATGGAAGCGACTCAGCTCACACTTCTCTATAGACACTCCACTGTCCTGCTTATGCAGAATCTCCACAGCATCCTTCAGCGAAGACTGGCTACCTCCCAAACAGAGAAAATGTGACAGGTGGATCTCCTCCAGCTCTCCTGAGATGAACTTGATGTCCATTGAAGGGCCAGCTGGTCTGTACTGCAAGTGGGGCAGGTCATCAGCCAAGAGATGCCAGTCTATGAAGTGGTACTGCAGGGTGACTGGACCAGCACACGTCCAGCACAGACCAGACTCTGAGCATTCATAGCTCCCTGCAGGAGAGCTCAGTCTGAAGATGGAGCCACTCTTCTCTGTGGAGACTTCAGGTACCACCAGGACCCAGTGGCTAGAGTGTGGAACTTCAGCACAGGATTCACAGCTCATCTGTGGGGCATCATTGTGATAATCCTTCCTTTAACACACACAGACACACACTCAAATTACTTAAACACTGAAAAGAGCAGTGTACTGAGAAGTTTTTTTCCCTCCAAACATTAATCAGGTCAAGGTGTTTGCCTTCAGAAGGTAATGTGACCTTTCAACTGTGCCCAGTGTATGAATCACTGAGCAGAGTGAACATAAACAAGGCGGCAGGCTCAGATAACATCCCAGGTCGTGTCCTAGGCTATGTGCCACAGTTAGGGCTGTCACTTTTGTTCCTGTTCGATTTTTGAGACATAAGTGTTCATTGAATCGATTGTAAAATCAATTTTCCATGTCTAAAGATGTTTCCATTTTCAACGCCAAATATAGGCCAATCCATGGACAACTAACAGGCATTAGGACGAACGTAAAAAGAGGGTGCTTGAGATGCACAAGCAGACCTGCCAGTGAGAAAAATTGCTCACATCGGCCTTCATGCATGCAGCCAAAAACAGACATAGCCATACTCGCAAGACACGTTTTGGATAGCGACCCATCTTTAATGTTGAATATCTATCTAAATGGGATCCAATGTGTTCCTGAAAGTACAAACTGAATCTTTTACAGTAGCTCTATAATGTTGACAATCTGTTTTAGAGCCTAATTATCCTTACCTATGAAAACCACTTGGGTTGAGGCACTGATGTGGGTATGTTGTCCATTTTCTTTTATGTGGGCCCTATTCGATCATCTGATATTATACCTCTTTTTAATCCATTATTAATACAGATTTATTTTGTAAAGAAATACATCTATCACCCATGTTATGCCAACATACCTAATTCACCTGGATGTAGGTTACAATAGATAGAGGCTTATGGACATCTGCTGTTGTCAGTGTGTAGTCTATCCCTTTACTCACAATAACCTACATGTTTTGTTTATTTGTAAAATTTATTTGTTCAATTATTACCTGCTGAGTAATGCAAACTACTGATTGCTATTGAAGAATTTCACTTGCTCATGCACTCAAGTTTCTTTCAGATCGCGGTGTCTTTCTGCCATCTGTGAGGCTGCAATGATTAGGCCTACTTTATCCCAACTACAGTGATAAGTGCGCAATCTCCGTCTGTAAGCCTATTATGTGTTCTCACTTGTATTCACGCTAATAATCAAGAAGGATTCATATGCTCCAAAGAAAAAAACGAATTGAACACTCATTAATGAGCAGTTCATAATATTTCGCCCTGGTCCACTTTCAGACTTGTTGTTAATGGCTGCATTTTGCCTTGGAAAGGTCCGCGCTCCATTAGCGCCTTAGTTATAAAAAAACGTTAACCATCAGCGACACGTTGAAAATATGCTAACTGAGTAATAACTTTCCAAGACATAGTCAAACTATTAGGCAAAGGTGAATTTTAGGGGTGTAACGGTACACAGAAGTCACGGTTCGATACGAGTGCGGTACAATGGAGGGAAAAACAAAACAAAAATGCAGAAAGCATTTTTTTTTTTGTGCATGTCTCAGGCTGTACCACTTAGTGTCATACAGTCTCTTCCCTGAGCTATCTGCAACTGCCTGAAGTGTGTAAGATGTAGGCTAAACAGTATAATAAGTACCCAGACTCCATCTGTAACTTGTAAACAAAATAAGACAATCAGCTATAAAACTGAAAATAGGCCTACAGCATCTCTTATTTCTAAAAGTGCAAATGACATAGATTTTTAAAAATCCACTTAAGCAAGACCTTCAACATCTGTGTTTAGTTGTATATGGAAGGGTCGACAGTGGGCAGTGCTTCGACTTGGCCAGCTTCACTCGCGGTCCGCACGTGGGATCACGCGACTTTAATTTGTATTTTCCCAGTGAGACGCTGCAACAACCCAAACAACCGGTAGATGGCTCAAGTGAGCAGGGTGTCTCGTAAAAAGAAATGGAGCCTGAAAAAAACCTACACAGACTTCACTACAGACTTTAGCAGACTGGTTTAGAAATAATTTAATAGCCAGAAATATGCCTGCCCTGCCCTAATAAAGAAATATTTGGTTAACGTAGAAGGAACGCAGGACAAATTAAACATTATGGTTTTCTCCGAGTGCAACGATGATAGACAGACATCATTTGGACAAAATATAGAGCATATTAACCTCCGTTGCTCAGCCAAATGCCTTCCTGTTACGTCCTGTTATCAAGGAGTTACAGGCGATAAACAATTTTTGATGGTCACAAGTTTACTTCATTAGCGGTTTATTTTTTTGATTATTAAAGAGTGTTTTTCATTTAAAGGTTTGACTTCATGCTTTTTCAGTAGAGCATTTAGTGCTCTTCCCAATCCCAGAGGTTCACATTGCATGTTTGTTTGTAATGGATGCAACCGCGAGAGGCTACGCGTTTGACCAGTTGTTAACAGACATGAACCAAGACATATAGCAGCAGCAATCTAGGGACTGTTTGTTTTTTATTGAAGGGGCCACCGGAGGAATTTTGAGTGCTTCAGTCAAAAGTTGCATGACCCTCCCTTGCCTGCTAGAAATTGTTCAATGACCCTCCGACAGAATTGTTAAAAAAGACATGACCCTCCCCTGCCAATTGTCGCTGTCTTCCGCCCGCGCTGCTTTGCACCACAGCCACACACTGTTATAACGTTCTTAAATCAATCTTTCCCGTGAGCTTGCAGGCTACCAGTCCTTCCTTTTCAAATGTGTTGCGCCTGTTTGCACAATTTCACAAATAATCATATGTGATTAATAATATGACAAATAATCCCTGTGCACAGGGACCGAAACAATGGATGCCAACTTTGTCCATGTTTCTCACGTATTTTAACTCCCCCCCGCTATCTTGCCGTTTTAATGTTTTCCCGTAGAATATCCCATATTTTAATACTCTCATAACAGCCCTGCCATCGGGCCTGTCTCTGTGTTGCCCTGTTGCTACCCCTTGCCCTTCCAACGAAACAGATGTCTTCAAATCATCGTTTTCCTTGCTTGAAGGCGAACTTAGAGTGACGTTAACCTATTTAAGTTAAACGGCGTGATTGTCGTGAGAGCACAATTCATTGACACTTGCATGTTCAGCCTTATGTCTACGTGCGCACCTGAGGCTACTCAGCTACTAGAGAAAGAATTTCCCCTGTTTGTATGTTCACTCCAAGTTGGCCTACCATAATTTACCAACTCTGCACTGTAGCCCCCCCTAACTGGCTATTTATATTTTTCTGTAAAATAAGCAAATGTATTTGTTCAACTTTATGAAGCAGAATTACGCACTAGGCTACTTGGAACATAACACATTTGACAAAGGACAGATGTATGTTATAGTGACAAAATATTAACTTTCAGTGTTTTACGATGTCATGGGGAAGTTTTTTTCCCCATGCATTTATTCTAGGCTACTGTCAGTGACTGCCGGAGAGAAGCGGGTTCTGTGTTTCGTTCATGTCAGTGACTGACACGAGAGAGCGGGGTCTGTGTTGCGTTGCGTTAATTTATTTTCAATTGGGCATGCGTGCCGTGTCGTCCACAGCTCAGTTCTGACAAAGCCCGAATTTACTCCTTTTGAGGTGTCTTGGCGTTTGTATGGTTATATTGCTTGACAGGGGGATCCCAAGCAGCTTTCAGCCATAAAGGCTACTTTGAGAACATTTCCTAATTCACCCGACACCAATATTCAAAATGTTGAAAACTATTTCGGGCATAGCCTATTAAGTGACCACCGATTCCGTTGACTGGGGGCAGGGGGCCATCAGACATTTGTGCCCAGTTAATCCGGCCCTGCCCCAACAAATCACACCTTCCCACCAGCTGTGACAGCTTAAAAGAAGTCAAAGAGGACTCTAACTCACAGACCTATTCACAAACCGGTTTTGTGGCATTTTGAAATCCTATGCAGAGCTTCCAATCATTGAGGAAGCAATTTTGCATTGTAGGCATAACTAACATGCAATAACGCCACCAACAACAACCAAAACTAGGCTACTCATTGTCAACATGTAAATTAAATGAAATCAAATTAAAATGTTCTCTTTTGCAAACGTAGGCATAGGCATAGTAACAGATTAATTTAATAATGTTACAAAGATAATATATCAATCCGTTTGTTTCATTAGGCTACTAGGCTATATAGGGACTATGCCTACTTGTTTATTTTTTACGTAGCCTACAATGGCCAGTTCAGACAAAGCCGAAATTACTAATTTTGAAATGGTTACTGATTTGTATGGTTATATTGCTTGACTTAAATCCCAGAGAGTAGGCTAGGCTACCGCACCCCACAGTGATGGGCCTAGCGGTCTTATGCGTTCAGTGTGGGGTATAACCAAGCTGAGAATTTAGCGGTGTCACGTCTGCCTGTCACAGATGTGGGGAGCTGAAGCTTGGGATACAGTTACTACAGTAACAGTATTTTATTTTACTTCTTATGGAATATATTTTTTTCACTTTTATAAAGGCTTTGTTTGAATGCTGTTGGAACAAATAGTAGTTGATTATAAAGGCAACTTTCTGTTGCAATATTCTGTGTGTTCTGGACTGCAGGTAACTTGTTAAGCCAGTGGTTCCCAAACTTTTTCTTTCATTCCCCACTTTGATCAAGGAGGCATTGACTGATGATAGAGATAGCGTGTTATCCGAGGCCTTTGCAAGTCAGCATCTCCGGCGGTAGTCTACCTATTAAAATATAAGTTTTGATGTCCCAAGCGGAGAGCCATACTTTATTGTTTTAACGATCTCTATGCTACTCACCAAAATGTAGGCATGGGAACATGATGAAGTATTCAACTGTCGTGTGTTAAATTATTGTGATAACGAGCCAGTGGTTTTCAAACATTATCATTGACTTTCGGACATCTATGCAACACACTCATATCGTCCTCGCGTTCGCATAAAATGAGGACATACAGACTACTCAGATAACAGGTGTACCTCCAGTTATATGCGGTTTTAGTTAAGTCATTTAAATGTGCTGGTGAAACAGTTGCAGAGTTTCGTGCCAAAATGTCGTTGAGTCGAGATGTTTGTGTGAATGAAGCAGCATTATAGGCCATAGTGTGACATGCGTAAACCAATGGTGTAGAGATGGCATACAGGGTTTTATTTAAGAGAGCCCTACGTTTGTATGTAGGCAATTTATATTCACAATACTTAGGCCTACTAAAATAAATAGTATTTTATTTGTATTGGTTGTTTTAGAGTAAAAAAAAAAAAAAAAATTGGTGGTCTTAGCATAACTTACAACCCGGCAAGTCGATTCGGACTAAAAGGGAAAAAAATAAATATTTGGGTCGGTTCTAAATTGACAGAATTCGATCAGGTTACTGCAAAGCGAAAATATTTTTAAGGATGACCTGGCAGTGTTTTTTTTTGGCGTCTGCAGAAGTCAGCCAAATATGAATGTAATTTCTGCGGCATAAAGCAGATGTATTTGTTTATTGTACAGAAAAATAAAATGACATGTCAAGCAGTCAATTGACTACATTGCAGTCAAGAAGTAGGGCAAATTAATTCTGAAACCAAAGCGTGGGTCATAGTTGTCTAAGCCTCTATTCGTAGCCTGTTAAAAGCGTCGCCAGATAGTATTAAATCAGCAACAACATTGTTTTCTGCAGAAGCCTACCCAAGGCTACAGATTAATTCTGAACAGTTATTTCTCTACTGGCTCAATTATCACACCACTGTTTTGATTTGCGTAGCTGCGTTACCCCCAACACTGACAATAATGTAGACAGCAAATTTCGATTTTCGTTACCACCGTGTAGTCAAGCCTTAAGACATACCCAAGTAGCCTAAATCGAGGTAATGTTTAATTATGCATGATTTATTTTGTTATTGAATTAAGTAGGCTGGGATTACTCTCGGGCAAGTCTCCTGCTTTTTCAGTAGGGGCGGCAGGCAGAGCTAAGTACAGTGGCAGAGCGACGCACAGTGGCTGAAAGTGGTACTAAAGCTTCACGCAGCTTCACGCCTCGTAATGCGCGACTGAAATGGTCATTTGAAAGCGATGCCCACTGTACAAGTGTTTCTCAAACTTTTTCAGACCAAGGACCACTTAATCAATAAAAAAAAGCCTCACGGACCACCTAGCTAAAAAAATTTGCACCTAGCAAATTACACAATAGGCCTACTCACTGAACTACTTTGATTGTATTATTGTGTCAGAGAATTCATATGATTTAAATTGGCATGGCTTACATAGGCAGTGTTGCTGAAATGTTCAATGGTTCAATATTGCAAACAACTCATCTATATTATATTTGACCACGTCTGCTCGCGGACCACACTTTGAGAAACACTGGTCTACAATTTGCCTCAATATTTTTCAGTGTGTGTACAGTAATAATCAAGCCTACTAACTGTGAACATATCACACTATTTTGCCTTATTTTAAAAAACAAAATTGCTCCTTTCATTTCATAAACAGACTACAAAGAAGTCACGTGACTTTGCCCTTCGACGTTAACTCACATAGACTGTTATATACAGTCTATGTTAACTCACCGTAGCATGGTTTGTTTATTAGCCTGGTTAGCGTTGTCAATTTCTTTTACTGTCTATGCACTAAACACTTCCAGCTCCTCATGTGAGAAGTTATAAGTTACCCCAACATAAAGGTAATTACCACGCGATTTACATAGCTTTCTGTCATTACAAAATCATTTAATTTAAGCCATAGGTTTTGGCCCTATTTGTAGCCCATACCTGTCAACATTTAGCTTTCCAAAAACGGGAGATTTTTTTTTTTCGGGGGGATATTTAATACGTTTCATACACGTGTTTCAACACTGCATTTCGGTCGTTGCTTTTACCTTACGCATGCCAGTTATGTATCCACCAGCTGCCTGCCTTCAGCCTACTTCCAAAACTCCAAAGCGGCTTGCTGTCAGATTTGGTTCCGAGGGAACAAGTTCATTGTATCAACAACACTCAATAACAATTTATGTGATGTGTTAATCAATTAAATTCCCAACAATTTCACAACAGCTAGTTCTGGAGTAGGCCATTCAACTAGCCCGCTTGCTTACGAAGAGACTCAGGCTGCGCAGTTGGCACCCGCTTCCTTATTTGTGTTTTGGGTTGCCAGGTTTTAGCCTATGACAAAACGGTTGAAATCGAAACTAAGTGATCGTGTATGTATGTGTAGGGTGTATTTCATACACAACCTGGCAACCTGAATGGATCAATGATTTTAAAATGAAGTTTGATGGCCATGCAAATTACGGGAGTTTTCCAGGAGAAATAACAAAACGGGAGGGTGCTGGGAGATGACCTTGAAATACGGGAGAAACCCGGGAAAAACGGGAGTGTTGACAGGTATGTTGTAGCCTATGTGTATCAAAAGGCTGCTGAAGCGCATGGGAAGTTTTTTTTTCTCGTTTCAGTGATTGGTAGCCTACGTCATCATCTGGGTGATGGCTTCGAATATGTGTAGCATATATTTCCACTCACATACCATATAACAACTGCTGAACAATGCCGGCACACAGTTTCATCTTATCCACCACTCTCTCGCCTGTACTACTGTAACTGAAGTTCTCAAACTTGTGATCTTAAAGAGACCAGCGGATCTTCTAACTCTTGTGGGTCGACACCTTAGTGCTGCTAATGACTGACTGACTCGACCGACGACTCAGACGACCTGACGTAAAAAAAACATAGGCGCCAATCAGAGCTAAAGCGAGGCTACAGATTAGCGTTAGGTGACGCTAAAGAACTCCCGTAACTCTCGCTACTTAACAGTAATTGCGTATGATATTAATGAATCCGCACACAAGTTTTATGTATTTTTATATCGTGTATTCTCCGTGTAAATTCATGCACCGAACCGTGACGCCCGTACCGTTTCGGTTCAATACGAATACATGAACCATTACACCCCTAGTGAATTTACAATCACTCGGTGGAATATTTTCAGTTTCACAGCAAAACGGCAGCTAGGGGAACGCAAATTTGCAAGTGAACACTTGTTAAACTCACCTCATCAAGTCTTTCATTTAACCCACTGTTGGCTGAAGAAAAAATAACATAAAGGCCACTATGCTTTGCCGGTCATTCTCACTAGTCACTTTCTCTCAGTGGAATATTTTCTGTTTCACAGCAAAACGGCAGCTAGGGGAACGCGAATTTGCGAGTGAACACTTGTTAAACTCACCTCATCAAGTCTTTCATTTAACCCACTGTTGGCTGAAGAAAAAATAACATAAAGGCCACTATGCTTTCCCTGTCATTCTCACTTGTCACTTTCTCTCTGTATCTCATCCTCACATGAAATATATTAGCGGGAGATTCACATGCTCATGGAGCTTTCCGGAGAAGTTGGATGTCTGCTCGTTTTGCGTAAATTTAAGTAAAAAATCTTAGTGGAGTATTTTGATGTGAAAATGTGTGGTTGCTACGCAAAATGTGTACAGGTTGGCAGGTCTGCACAAGTCAGCAATATTTCTGATTATTTATTGGCGTGAAGTTTCGTCCACAATGACAAACATGAGTGCAACATTCTTGAGTGGACTCCCCTAACATCAATGAAAAACAACACGCTTGGGTACAGCTGACACTGGGCATCTGACTGTGATAATTCAAAACCGTACAATAGTAAAAGTATTCCACCTATGAGCCTATCAGTAACAAAGTTCGATCTGCGCAAATATCAGTAGCCATCAATGTAAAAAATAGCAAGCGACAATATTTTTAGGCCTATCTAATTTTATGTGTGAATTGCAAGAAAACAAGTGAAAAGATAACTTCAAAATCAAAACACTGAACACATGACAACTGTGTGTTTAACCACTCACATCTAGTTAATGGTGTATTTTGCACAGTTAAAGTATTTTATCACCCAGAGAGAAGAAGTACTCTTTTCTGATTGGCTGGTTGGGTGGCTATTCAGAAAAACGGGACACCTGAAGTAGATCTGGTAAAAAAAAGTTTAATCACCGTTCCATATCAATGCTTATGAATGGTAACTATAACAACCATAGTAGGACGACGGTTGACCCTGCAAGCAGACTTTGCAACAATGGAATCAACTGTAAACAAGCTACTAAAGTTGTACAACAAGTCGCCTTTTTTTAAAACATGTTACCACGTGTTTCCTTTGCATGCTATAAATAGTGGCAACCAGGTGATAAGCTGGATAACGGCCTTCGAGGTATCCTGTTATACGGAATTAATGGACTTATGCGCTTCGAGTCAGGGAGTTCTTTGCCTCTCGCCCTCGTCCATTAATTCTCTATAACAGGACACCTCGTCGGCCGTTATCCCTTACTTTACAGCCTAATGAAAGCTTGGTCAGTTGACTATTAAAGTGTTTTCATTGTCAGGGTTTTAAAAGGAACATAGGCCCACGAAATTCCAAACAGGCTATTTTATTACCTTTCATGTGCAGAGACACTAGAAAAGCCACCTCATTCAAAAGTTCTGTGACCTTAAAATCAACCCTCAAAATATAGCCAGGACCGATGCAGGCTTAAAACGAAGTGGGAGATGAAATTACCCAGGATACCGTGCGAGCTCACCGAGCCGGCCGCATTTTTCATATATTTTCGCAAATAAGCATAATAAAATTTCGAAATATGTTGGAATATGTTAGTTTGATGCACATCTGATGGACTGTTGAGTTTTAAACACTAATGTTAGAAAATATCTCACAAAGCTATCTGACGATGTTCCTGATATCTTCTGAGTGCTTTGAGAGAGTCTGCCCATCAAATAACGTTATATATCTGATCTGGGTAGTTTCTTCAATATTTAAGATGTGTGTTCTGACTTTCACATGAACACGTATATCTTTGTTGATTAACCAGACGTAGATAAACCAGCACAGCCCACACAACTATGACCACTGGAATGGGCATGTTCTTGAATGAAAATAGTAGCAGGGTACTACCGGTAGACACCTCGGCGCTGCGCGTGACATAGGTGAGCACGTTCGCTACGCTAATTTGCATATAGTGGTGTCCCGATTCATAGGGAAAGATCTTCACCTCCACTTCTGTTGTCGAGGGGGCTTTAATGTTGAGGGCAATCAAAACCAAGTGGAAGTTTTAAGGGGGGAGAAATGGGACGGGCCCTTAGTCATATCCAAACCTCCACTCCAACACTAGTGTCACATCCAAACCATAACTCCAACACAAGTGTCTTATAGTCACAGGCACATCTTATAGCTTTTCCAACACTATTGCCTTATGTCAGACAGCCGATATGAGGTAGTGAGTTACTAAGGTTAACTGTCTAATTGTTGCTTTTGACATATACACTGCTTTCCAAACTAAAAACTCCATGAAGACTGACCTGTCAGAGTCAGATGAAGACACGCCCACTTTCGAGGCTCTGCTGCTCCCCTTCTTCCCATCTGGATCAGAGTCCATCACGTCTGCAAACACACACACACACAGACAGACAGAAACCATTTGATACGGTGTTCTGTATTAACCCCCCGTGACGTTATAGAGCTTTAAAGCCCAGTCTGTTTTATATATTTATATAAATTGAAAGGAACACAAGGTCTGAACTCTGTCACCTTGTCCCAGTTAATCCGGTGCCCTGATGAAGTTGGTTTAAATTACAATAATCGTTTGACCACACAGATTACACTCTATTCTGTTTAAAAATTGCATCACGATTCCTTTTTTTATCTTAACCGGTTATTATCTTAACACATTTGTATTGATTATTAGCGGATTCACGGTGCATTGTTACATCCCTACTGATCTACTTGGCAAAGAAAGTAAAACTGTAAGACTGTGTAGTAGGTAACCTGATATAATCAGAGTATAGACTTACAGGTCACAGATGTCTGGATTTTTTCCTTCTGACTGAGTTTGCCTTGAGAAGAAGGTCCTGCTTGATCTTCCTCTTCCTTCTGACTGAGTTTGCCTTGAGAAGAAGGTCCTGCTTGATCTTCCTCTTCCTTCTGACTGAGTTTGCCTTGAGAAGAAGGTCCTGCTTCATCTTCCTCTTCCTTCTGACTGAGTTTGCCTTGAGAAGAAGGTCCTGCTTCATCTTCCTCTTCCTTCTGACTGAGTTTGCCTTGAGAAGAAGGTCCTGCTTGATCTTCCTCTTCCTTCTGACTGAGTTTGCCTTGAGAAGAAGGTCCTGCTTGATCTTCCTCTTCCTTCTGACTGAGTTTGCCTTGAGAAGAAGGTCCTGCTTGATCTTCCTCTTCCTTCTCTGTCTTGCTAGTGATATCCCCTTTCCATTTCCTTTTGCTCATGTTTTTCTTTCCATCTGTAAATTTATCTTAGCTTGTTACACCTGCCTGTGTTAGACCTTAAAGGAATGAAACAGACCCTGAAAGTAATAGAGAAAATTACACAATCAAGATTCATTAAATCAAGATCATAAATGGGGTTCATTTAATACCTGATGGCAGTTTAACATTAACTCATGTAATAATAATACAACGTATTTATAAAGCACCTTTCAAGACACCCAAGTCTGCTTCTCAAAAAAAAAAAAAAAAAAAAAAACTGACAATTCTAAAACAATTAAAAAAAACACAAAGATATTAGGTCATAGGCATAAGTGAAATCAAACAAAGCCAAGATGGCTGACACTGACTAAGATCAACTGCCACTATGTAGCCTAACAATAACATGGCAACATGTCTGATTTTCCATTTCAATTCAGCTTTTAAGATAATAACTGTTTCTTATTAGGCCTATATTTCATACAAAATTATGTATAGGCAAACAAAAAAAAAAAGTAGCCTAAGTCATTATTACAGGATATTATGGCCTAGTTGTTACTTAAGCAATATAGCACGAGTGAGAGTGGGGTTGGTCATGGACAGAGCCATAGAGAGAAAGAGTTGCGACACTCCCATTGGACTCCGTTGTATGCTTTTTGCCGCCTACTTCCGGGGTATGCAGCCTCGCGTAGTTCCAAAAAGCCATTCTATGGCGTTGGACATCATTCACTTCCATTGCTGACTGTCGAGTAACTTCTGAGGTAAGTTGATTAAATAGCTACCTGTTTTGAATTGTCAACTGTCTATATTGTATCATAGGCCCTTTATGATGCATATACTGATCTTTTGTTGTATGTACACAGCGTAATTATATATATATATTTTTATCTTGGTAGACGACCGATTGCCTGCTAGTTTGTTAGCTTGACTTGCCTACTGTGAAGGTAACGTTATATCCAGGGGTAAATTGATTAAATAGCTACCTCTTTTGAACTGTCAACTGTCTATATTTTATCAGAGGCCCTTTATGATGCATATACTGATCTTTATTTGAATGTACACAGCGTAATTATATATGTTTTATCTTGGTAGACCACCGATTGCCTGCTAGTTTGTTAGCTTGACTTCGCCCTCTGTAAAGGTAACGTTAACGTTATATCCAGGCGTAAATTGATTAAATAGCTACCTCTTTTGAATTGTCAACTCTGTATATTATATAAATAGGCCCTTTATGGTGCATATGCTTATATTTATTTGTATGTGCACAGTGCAATTTATATATATTTTCTTAACTTGGTAGACAACCGATTTTCAGTCATTAGCTGCTACTTAGTTATCTCGATTTTGCAAGCTGTGAAGAAGGTATCGCTACACCAAAAATTACAAAGTTCAGTAGTGAATCTCTGACATATTTTATTTAGTAAATTATTGATGTTAGATTACTAGGATCTTTAAGGTTGATTAAGGACGTTTTTTTTTTTAGGTTGTATCTGCTGAACCTGGCGGTGTTAGTTAGTCAGCTGAGTACTGTGTATCTGATGCTAGTAGAAATAAGGTTTGTTTAATTACACCCTTGAAATGGCTGTTGGATTGCATGTAGGAATACAAATTATTACACACAAAAAAATATCATAAGCCATAATGAGCCAGTAGTGTGACTAATTTGTTCCCCAAACACTGCTGCTGCAGGCGGCTGCTGCTGGAGGCGATGACTGCTTGAGCTGGCTGGTGTTGGAGAAGGATGGTGATGGCGGCTGCTGCTGGTAATTGTGGCTGTTGCTGCTGCTGGTGGCAGCTAATGCTGGCAGCTGCTGCTGCTGGTGGCGGCTGCTGGTAATGGTGGCTGGTGCTGGCCATGGCTGCTGGTGGTGTCTGTCCATTGTTGAATCTATTGTCGCCCTATTTCACTTTATCTGCTTTTTAGTGTCCAGGACACAGATGAAGAGGATGTTAGTATGCGTTGTCGAGAGGAACTGCCCTACAGTGACTGGCCATAGTGCATAGTGGAACTCCACAGGCGTGAGTCTGATGTATGCAAGAGAAAGTATTTTTTAGGCAGTCCTGAGTGAACTGGCTTGTTAGAACATATTTGTGCCCCTGTCTCAACAGATCTTGCTGGACCGCCAGTATCGTTGTTGTGGCCACTGTACGTATGTTTGTTGATATTATTCATGCTTGTTCCCTTTTTTTTTTGTTCCACACTGTTCATTTTTATCTTATGCCAGGTACCTTTATTATGAATGTTGTCCTTCCTTTCAGCCCTGATGCACTCTGAAGCCTGATTTGTGGAGGATTTTTTTAAAATGTATTAATCACTTATAATATTTCCTCCCTGTTCCTTCACTTTGTTCTTGTTTTTCCAGTTAGATACACACATTTACACACACCCACATCTTGTTGTCTCACTCAG
The DNA here is from genome assembly GCF_017589495.1 of Alosa alosa. NCBI lineage: Eukaryota > Metazoa > Chordata > Actinopteri > Clupeiformes > Clupeidae > Alosa > Alosa alosa. Next base: position 33,129,715 of record NC_063196.1, on the reverse strand, counting down.
TATTTTTTATTTATTTGATTCATTCATCCAAGCTTAATGAGTTGTTATTCTTTAATATATTTGATTCTTTGTGCATTGCTTAGTATTAAAATGATCATGGTTGTGTGGTCAACTCCTGCCTCATCAGAAGAAGTGGGTGTAAATGCTGAATGGACTGTTCTTTCTCAAAAAAGCAAAAAGGTACAACGGAGTCCAATGGGAGTGTCGCCTGTCACTGTCCTCTATCACTCTCTCTGCAGCTAACCTTACTCTTACTCTGTGCATTAACCCAGAGCCGTAGAGAAAAATCTTAATAGCTCTGCACTTACCTATAGACCCAAACATATAAGCATAATGCTTTTGATAATATGTGAATGGCTTAATCTTAAAATTATATTCTTGGTCTTAACATGATCATGTTTCACGTTGTGGTCTGGGGGTGACCACTTATCAGAAGTGAGCTAGCTGCTAGGGGAATGCTGAATGGACCACGACAGACCTAACGCTACCACGAAGGTAAGCTAATGGCTGAATCGGAATTTATAAGCAAAATCATGGTAATCAATAATACAGCCCAGTTGCGATAAAATGAAAATCATGAGACATCTGTCATCACATCAATGATATGGAAAAGAAAGCTTAAGTTAGAGCCGTAACATAAGCTTTTCCCTCCAAAAATGTAAAACGTATCTAAGTAATATATATATGTAATAATATATATGTTCTGAAAAAGTCCAGACAACGACTCTACTTCCTTCGTCAGCTAAGGAAATTCAAAGTTTCTACATCCATCATGAAGGCCTTCTACACTTCAGCGGTTGAGAGTGTTCTAACTGGTAGCATCATCACCTGGTATGGGAACTCCACAGTTAGAGATTGTAGTACTCTGCAGAGTAGTGCGCTCAGCTGAACGTACTATAAGAACTCAACTCCCTGCTCTACAAGATATCTATTCCAGAAGAGTACTCCTAAGAGCCCAAAAGATTCTGAAGGACTCTTCTCATCCTAACAATGGATTATTCCTACCGCTGAAATCAAGAAGACGCCTATGTAGTCACAAAGCCAGAACTGAGAGACTCAGGAGAAGTTTTTATCCCCAGGCCATCCGAACTCTGAACTCACACTATACTGACTTTGCACACATTCACTCCTCAGCACTCTCAAACATTTCCCAACTCTGAACTCACACTATACTGACTTTGCACTCATTCACTCCTCAGCACTCATGACCCCCACACACACACACACACACACACACACCTACATGACTTTTAGCACTTTTACATCCCTCTCCCTATGCTACAGACCTTTTATTTATTTATTTTCTTATTTCATCACACGTCAAAACACACACACACACATATCTGACTTTCTCCAACTTTTGCACATCTCCATAGAACTTTGTATTTATTTTTTGATTTCTCCTCCATCTACCCATGTCCTTGATTGCCTAGCCTTTCTGCCCCCCCCCCCCCATCCCCAACACACACACTTACCTCATCACTGTCATCACTTCACAAACATACAGCACACTGCTTGCTACAGTAAGCCTCCTCTACATACTTGCTGCACACTGCCCCCCCTACATACACAGCACATTGTCTTCAGGATCTTCTCCAACACACATCCTCTACATACTTACAGCACACTGCCCCCACCTACACACTACACACACACACACACAGTCACTGCTCCACTCCCCTCCCGCCCACACACACACATCTTCACTGTCATCACTCACATACATCATACATACAGTACTCTGCTTGCAATAGTAAGTCCCTGCCCGCCCCCTACATACACAGCACATTATTTCATCAGGAAGCTTCTCCAACACACATCCCCAACATACTTACAGCACACTGCCCACACACACACTACACACACACACATAGTCACTGCTCCACTCCCCTCCCGCCCACACACACATCTTCACTGTCATCACTCACATACATCATACATACAGTACCCCCCCCCACATACACAGCACATTATTTCATCAGGAAGCTTCTCCAACACACAGCACATTGTCTCATGAGGAAGATTCCCCAACACACAGCACATTGTCTCATGAGGAAGATTCCCCAACACACATATTGCACACTGCCCTCTCCCCACATACACAGCACACTATCCCATCTCCCCTGTTCTACTGCACTTTTACCCCCCCCCCCCATTAATGCACAAATAGGCTGACACCAGACATAATTTCACTGCATTTCTTACTTCCAGTAACTATATGCATGTGACAATAAACTTCCTTGTATCCTTGTATACAGCTTTTCGTTGTCACCCTGCCTCTCAAAATGCAAAACTGACATTAACAAATATGTAATCATGCAATAACATCTGAAAAAGTAGTAGGGTGTATGTTTATATATATATATATTTACCGTTAAATAACGCAATCGCTGCTGTCTGTCCCATAGAAGAACATGACAGCCAGCGTATGTTTTGGAACTATAGCGGTTTACACGAACCACGTGACTGCCCTGGCGGTGACATCAAAGAGTGTCGCAACTCTTTCGCTCTGGTCCAGGGATATTCCAACTCATGGAACGTCTCTCGGCCAATCAGAAACAAATAAATAGTTCCATAGAACCCAATTGTTGTATAATATGTGACAACTTCCAGTTCTTCAGAGCTAGCCAACGGCGGGACATGTTATTACATCTGGCTGGTGAAGCAGCCGATTTGGTTGCCTTTGTGACTCGTGTCACCGAACGCCCCCCGTTCACCGCTTTGCATTGCGGAAGCGTTACGCCTACCCGCCATGCTTCCCGCTCCGAAGAAATTAATAGGGAAGGCAATGTGGGGTTTGCCGCGATAATTGACATACAGTAGACCTCCTGCAGCTTATGCTGGCGATGCAACAAGTTGAATTGGCATCGAAGCCGTAGGGGGGAGTAAAATAGTTAATTAGCATCGTTGCCAGTGCCCTGAAGTCTGCCCAGTATGCAGTTACCTTTACGCGGAAACAGCCGGGTTTTGTAATAGCCTAACACAGCACCTCAATCCTGCCGAATCGAACGTCTTTGCCCACCTCGTGCTGTGTGTACCCTACCCTGTTTTGTATGAAGAGTTACATACGCGACCGATTACACACATTTAAATTACTTGAGCATTGTTTGAATACAGAAGTCCGTACCTCACAGTCTCACCAGCTGCCTCTCCTCACCGCGCGTCGAGAGGCAAAGAGATTCTTATCAAGTGAAAAGAATATATCTGCTGCACATTCTGCACTGTAAGAAACCGCTTTGGATAAAACCTCTTATAGTTTTCCTGGCTAAATAAGGAGATTGGGGGGCTAACATTACCTACCTGCACGGTGACCGGAGTAGCCAGCCTATGGTTGAGCTGCAGAAGTACTACTTTCACTTTCGTGATCAGAGTCCCACCCCCCGTGTTCCTGTTTCCCTTTACGCTGCTAAACTAAATTCCCACCCCTATTCGTTTGCCTTCATGGGACCTATTTTCAAAAAACTATTTTCTGGTCCTGATCGACTTGTGCCTTGGATTATAGCCTACTAGATAGATAGAAAGGTAGATAGATAGATAGATACTTTATTGATCCCCAGGGGAAATTCAAGAAATACTATGTTTTTCAAAATAAAAAATGATTTTACATGTCAAGAATGTCAGTTTGTCAAAATATATTTAAGTAAAACGCTAAGGAAAATACGTAATTAGAAAGACTACAAGTCCAAGTCGCTTAGCAAGTAGGCTATAGTATATAAGTATAGCCTACTCTTTTGATCCCGTGACGGAAATTTGGTCTCTGCATTTATCCCAATCCGTGAATTACTGAAACACACTCAGCACACAAACACACAGTGATGTGAAGGAAACACTAATCCCGACGCAGTGAGCTGCCTGCTACAGCCGCGCTCAGGGAGCACTAGTCAGGGTTCAAACCAGCAACCCTCCGGTTACAAATCCGAAGCGCTAACCAGTAGGCCACGGCTGCCCAAGCGTACGTCGCTACATTTTCCCTCTACTTCTGGTTCTGTCTGCCCATCTGTTAACTTACAGTAGAAGATACAGCTAACAATGCCGGTGTGTTTTGTGCTGGAATGCCACCATTCCAGCAACGGGAGTTGCTCTTTCCCAGATAGCACAATAATTTTGGCCCAACACTGGCTTGCTATTTTGGCTAGGTTTTGGAGGGATGTAAGGCCCCTATATGGCCCAAATTAGGGGTGCCAAAATGAAAACAAAAAGTGGCCAAAACGCACCCAAAACCAATTATGGAACCCCCAAAAATAGCCATAACTGAACCCAAAAGAGTTCAAAATCCCACATTCTAACCATAAAATAGCCAAAAGTGACCCAGAGAGGGGCCATACATTTACCAAATGATGGCTTGCGTAGTTATATATCCATTTACTTAATTACTTACCCTATTTAACTATTTATTCATATGTTTTATGTATTGGTTGTGTCCTAGTACTCATGAAGATACCTTAAATGTACAAAAAATAATAAAGAAAATGAAATGCATATAAAATATTTTATTTAACAAAGTGAAACTCATTAGAAAAGACTATTTCCTGAAAAAAAGGTATATTTAAAAAGTGGGCATCAAAAAAGAAGTAGGGATCACTGGATGGTTTACTGGTTGGCGTTTCTGACTCAGCAAGGACTCAAAGGATTCGGGTTAATGGAGACTTACACTCTAAAAAACATTGGGTTAAAAACAACCCAATTTCAACCCATCCACTGGGTAAATAGTGGTCGGGCCCAGCACTGAGTTATATTAGCCCCGAAAATTGGGTTGTTCGGTCAACCCAATGAGTTGGGTTGATAGTCTAACCCAAACATTGGGTTATCGTAACAAAACTGTTAGGTTAAACCTACATAATTGTTGGGTAGGCTATCTTATACAACCCAGGATTTATATTATTTTCACTGTCATTTCTGGGTTATGCTGACCTAATTTATGGGTTATTCTAAGTATCTTATTTTTCTCCTTAATCCAATCACTATTAATTGATAATAATTCAAATAAATGTTTGCAAATCATTAATGTTACAATATAATGTTTTATAATCCATCCAATGGGCAACAATAGCCATGCAATGAAATAAAACAGTTCGACATTTATTTATTTGGCAGTTTATTTTTTGAACAGATAGCTAGAAAAAGCTTGTGATACTTCCATGAAGGCAGGCAGATTCCACCGTCCGTTTTGGGGATCACCCCTGGGAATCAAAGGGGGAAAAAAGAGTGCATTAATCACTGTTATTTACATAACTTTATATCAAGATTTTAATGAACCATTATCATTGAATGATGTTGACAAACATTAAAAATCCACCAGGAGACAAAATATTAGCGCAACACACTCGGAAACCATGACCACCTATGGAGTTATAATAACTTGTAGCTTCTAGTTCTAGATGCTAACGTTACCGGGTAACGTTATCTAAATGACTGTCTGATACTACAACCAGAGCCCGTCTTCTCTGCTACAACCAAAAACACCCAGTAACGTTAAGTTACATGGCTATAATATGAAGCTACCCTGAATGAATTAATAAGATGTTGTTTGCCATTATTATTACCGTACGTGTGGCTTGTGAAGAGACTAACATTACTTCAACTGTGTTGGCTAATATTAGCTGACAAACGTTAGCTGGAACCATAGTCTAGGCTACAACAGAGCCATTCTCTGGCTACAACCACCACGAAGCATATTTAATTAGCATTGATGCTAGCTATATGGTCTGCTAATGTTAACCAGCTTGGTATGCTCATTTTAGTTCGTTGTAAAAGTTTGTTTTGTTTCTGTCAGCAGTTCATACCCAGTGAACAAAGAACTGTGTTTTTATGAGTCTGTCTTTGTGTATATTTAACATGAACAGTAATTGTAAGTTAATGTTAGCTAACGTTAGTTAGCATGAATGACAATTGTTAACCTGTTTGAGGCTGAATGAAATTGGCAGGCAGAATATCCATTCATATCATGAAGGGTAGCTTCTACATCTCTGGGTGGACTTTTAAAATCCGTCTGGATAAAACATTTTTAAAAAAGTTAAAGATACATACCTTACGAAATCGCCTGATTTCCATGGCATGCTGACAACTGGTGGACTGGACGGTTGGAAGAATAACAATGTTTTTTCAAACTCTCAAATGACTAGAAAAAGTTCACGCTGTTACGTACAGTCTGCCCCCTCAGGATCGGCGCGCTATTACACTTACGCCAGGATGATTGAGTGAGACGGTAACCACTCAGACAGTAAAAGAAATGGACGAACAGACTCCGTCGTTTTCAATGGGAGGGCACTGAGTCAAATAGAATGATTTTTCAGTTGGTCCCCCCAGTACTGCGCAGACTCACACTTAACTTCGTGACATTAGCCATCGAACTGAATCTTGTAACTCATATGATAGATACACAGAAATTCTTCTCACACTTCCTTCGCCTTCAAAGTCATCAAAGTTAAACATTTATTTATGTATTATTATTAATATCATCCTCACCAAGTCGTTAATGTTGAAGCTACCATACACGATCATCTTCAAAAAAACAGTCATGCTAAAACAAAACAAAAAAGTTATAGCCTTGAAGCTAATCTTCTTTTCCACTTTTTCCCACCCACGGTCAATCCATCGAAAACCTCTGAAATGATTAGTGCCGCTTTTAAAAAAAAAAAAAATTAGGTTTACTTTTTTTTTATTATTATTAGGTTGCCTCTGTGTAATACTTTACCTTAACATACGGTCGTGTATGCTAGGTTTTGCTTATGAGTTACCGTCATAGACAGTAAGGTGGACTGAGCTTCTTATCCAAACAATACGGTTATCTCCCTACGGCGCGAAAGAGAGATTACGTCAAAGCTAGCTTCCCTCCAACCGAACAAGCTAACCATTCTTCTTACGGGTAAACCAACGTTACGGACGAGGTAGTGGAGTCTGTTTTGCCTTTGTAGTGTTTATGTGGATTACACAGAAGCTACAGTATCGACACAGGATATATGTTATATGAAGTTATGGTATTTCAAAAAAATCCTAGAATGAATGGCCTTCTATGGGAGTTAGCAGAGAGGTGGTCCCTCCAGCCTACGTCGATTCTTCTACTTCAGGGAATTCGCCTGTCCCCTTGCAACCACTACGTCTCCGGTATACATCATTGAAAAGAGGAAGGTCTTGTCAACAAAACAAGCCCTCATTGGAGTACCTTTGTGAACTGTGACCAATCCTAGAAGCGATTTATTGAGCTTAGTGCCCGAAATCCCGGATGTTGACAGCCACAGTGTTCCGTACGTTTATTCGCGGAGTCGTAACAGTGTTTCGTACGTAACTTTTGGACACAAATTAAACAAACACTTTACACCGTAGACGGTGATTTTTACATCGTTCAATGTTAGTAGATTTGTTATTTTTAAGATTACATCGTTAATGAAGCGTTTTGTTGATTAATTACGTGGTTAGGATCATTTTTAAATTAGCCAACATGTAGCTTAGCTATACTGGCAAGTAAGTTGATACTTTTACGTCCTTTAACTGTTAACTTTGAACTCGGTTACTTTTGAAATAATAAACGGGAACTCCTCAACTCACTCTTGGTGCAGTAGTGAAATATGTTATTTAAATTTCAAAGTGTATCAAGTGCTTGTAACAGAAATATAGGAACAGAAACTGTGCCTCGTCTGAGAACCAACCCGGGTGTGGCATAAGACAACTCTGGTTCAATGTGAATAAAACGCATCACAGCATAGGACATTCATTGTGCCATCAAAGACAACTGCAAAGTGGATGTAGTGAATAAAGTGCAATTTCAAGTAGGCCTTGTAAGACCAGGAACACAGCAACATTTGTAGTGAATAAAGTGCTATTTCAAACTGTGGGAAAAGGTAATGATAAAGCACATGGATTTGTTTGCAAGCTAGCGAACGGTTAGCATAAGTTTGGTAGAACTATGTGGATGTTACAAGGTAAGGTTTCTTGTTTCTCACTTCTCTTTCTGGGACGGTAGTCTCAATGTTGCAAGGTTGGTTTTCCGCCTGGGGACGCTTAGGGCAGGGGGAAAGTCACCATTTTCACCGAACAGGTCATTTAACAAGACAGAATAATATAGAACAAAACTGAGAACAAAATATTAGGAATAATTGAGTACAAAATTGGAGAACAATTAAGAACAAATTTATTGATGAACAATCATTAACAATCTACTAAATTATAACAAACAAACAAAATTATAACGAATTACTATTTACAAATGTACATATTTACAATACAGCTCGAGCTGCATGGCCACCTCCCTTGCCGCCATATTGTGGCACGTGGGGCAGTACCACTCACCCTCTGGTACCAAGATGACATCAATGCACTGTGCGTGGTACCAGAGGGTGCAGCTGTCGCAGCCCAGCCACATCACCTGGCGGACCCACCAGCAGGTGCCATGCCCGCGACATGGCACAGTCTCGGACCTGCCCGTGCAGACTCCTGGGCCAGCTGAGCCTCCCTAGCAGCCGCCTGACGGGCCTCCCTCTCCTGCCGCGCCTGGAATTGTGCCATCTCGCACTGCCTCCTAGCGGCCTCTCTTACAGCGCGTGCAGCCGCCTTTGCTGCCTGTGTAGCAGCGGCCTGCTGCTGCCGGACCACGCGCTGGGCTGCCCGATCCTGCCGCTGTTAATGATCGCGGGATGCCTCAGCCTCCCTCGGCTCTTCCCCCTATATTGGCGCCCCGAGGTGATGACATTTGCAGGCTGAGGCATCCTCCTCCCCCCCCTGGCCGGCGTTTCAATATGTGGCGGCAGCAGGATGTCGGCTAGTGCCGCCCGGGATGACTCCAGAACATTACCAGGGGTTGGGAAGCGGGCGGCAGGTCGGGCACTGTCCGGTGGCGGTGGTGGTCCCAGCGGCGGCCGTGGTGGTGGTAGAGGCAGCGGCGGCTGTGGTGGTGGTGGAGGCAGCGGGCGGCTGTGGTGGAAGTGGCCATGGCTGCGTGGTGGCAGCAGCAGCCGGCCGCGGTGGTGGTGGGACGAGGAGGAGGCAACTGGGCCCCAAGGCGCCGGACGGCGGTGGTGGTCGGCGGCTGTGGTGGTGGTGGAGGCAGCGGCGGCTGTGGTGGTGGTGGAGGCAGCGGCGGCTGTGGTGGAAGTGGCCATGGCTGCGGTGGTGGCAGCAGCAGCGCCGGCCGTGGTGGTGGTGGAGGCAGCGGCGGCTGTGGTGGTGGTGGAGGCAGCGGCTGTGGTGGTGGTGGAGGCAGCGGCGGCTGTGGTGGAAGTGGCCATGGCTGCGGTGGTGGCAGCAGCAGCGCCGGCCGTGGTGGTGGTAGAGGCAGCGGCGGCTGTGGTGGAAGTGGCCATGGCTGCGGTGGTGGCAGCAGCAGCGCCGGCCGTGGTGGTGGTAGAGGCAGCGGCTGTGGTGGTGGTGGAGGCAGCGGCGGCTGTGGTGGAAGTGGCCATGGCTGCGGTGGTGGCAGCAGCAGCGCCGGCCGTGGTGGTGGTAGAGGCAGCGGCGGCTGTGGTGGAAGTGGCCATGGCTGCGGTGGTGGCAGCAGCAGCGCCGGCCGTGGTGGTGGTGGACGAGGAGGAGGCAACTGGGCCCCAAGGCCGGACGGCGTGGTGGTGGTAGAGGCAGCGGCGGCTGTGGTGGTGGTGGAGGCAGCGGCTGTGGTGGTGGTGGAGGCAGCGGCGGCTGTGGTGGAAGTGGCCATGGCTGCGGTGGTGGCAGCAGCAGCGCCGGCCGTGGTGGTGGTAGAGGCAGCGGCGGCTGTGGTGGAAGTGGCCATGGCTGCGGTGGTGGCAGCAGCAGCGCCGGCCGTGGTGGTGGTAGAGGCAGCGGCTGTGGTGGAAGTGGCCATGGCTGCGGTGGTGGCAGCAGCAGCGCCGGCCGTGGTGGTGGTAGAGGCAGCGGCGGCTGTGGTGGTGGTGGAGGCAGCGGCGGCTGTGGTGGAAGTGGCCATGGCTGCGGTGGTGGCAGCAGCAGCGCCGGCCGTGGTGGTGGTGGAGGCAGCGGCGGCTGTGGTGGAAGTGGCCATGGCTGCGGTGGTGGCAGCAGCAGCGCCGGCCGTGGTGGTGGTAGAGGCAGCGGCGGCTGTGGTGGAAGTGGCCATGGCTGCGGTGGTGGCAGCAGCAGCGCCGGCCGTGGTGGTGGTAGAGGCAGCGGCGGCTGTGGTGGAAGTGGCCATGGCTGCGGTGGTGGCAGCAGCAGCGCCGGCCGTGGTGGTGGTGGAGGCAGCGGCGGCTGTGGTGGTGGTGGAGGCAGCGGCGGCTGTGGTGGAAGTGGCCATGGCTGCGGTGGTGGCAGCAGCAGCGCCGGCCGTGGTGGTGGTAGAGGCAGCGGCGGCTGTGGTGGTGGTGGAGGCAGCGGCGGCTGTGGTGGTGGTGGAGGCAGCGGCGGCTGTGGTGGAAGTGGCCATGGCTGCGGTGGTGGCAGCAGCAGCGCCGGCCGTGGTGGTGGTAGAGGCAGCGGCTGTGGTGGTGGTGGAGGCAGCGGCGGCTGTGGTGGTGGTGGAGGCAGCGGCGGCTGTGGTGGAAGTGGCCATGGCTGCGGTGGTGGCAGCAGCAGCGCCGGCCGTGGTGGTGGTGGAGGCAGCGGCGGCTGTGGTGGTGGTGGAGGCAGCGGCGGCTGTGGTGGAAGTGGCCATGGCTGCGGTGGTGGCAGCAGCAGCGCCGGCCGTGGTGGTGGTAGAGGCAGCGGCGGCTGTGGTGGAAGTGGCCATGGCTGCGGTGGTGGCAGCAGCAGCGCCGGCCGTGGTGGTGGTAGAGGCAGCGGCGGCTGTGGTGGAAGTGGCCATGGCTGCGGTGGTGGCAGCAGCAGCGCCGGCCGTGGTGGTGGTAGAGGCAGCGGCTGTGGTGGTGGTGGAGGCAGCGGCGGCTGTGGTGGTGGTGGAGGCAGCGGCGGCTGTGGTGGTGGTGGAGGCAGCGGCGGCTGTGGTGGTGGTGGAGGCAGCGGCGGCTGTGGTGGTGGTGGAGGCAGCGGCGGCTGTGGTGGAAGTGGCCATGGCTGCGGTGGTGGCAGCAGCAGCGCCGGCCGTGGTGGTGGTAGAGGCAGCGGCTGTGGTGGTGGTGGAGGCAGCGGCGGCTAACTTTTACTATGTGTGATTACAGCATAGTCTTATATCAACAACATCCCTGTCTCATCGTGCAAGACTTGTCTTATAAATCGCGCGGACTTCAGTAACGTTAATGTCATGTATGATCCATGAAAATATGTAAAAACTGTCCGTTAATGTTATGCTAGAAAACTAGATACAAACCGATACAGGTTTTTCAACATGTTTACATTAACCTTTGATCTATAACACGGACATATCTTATAACATATATTCGCTACATTTGTTTAAACACTTCCCCCACGTCATTTAGGGACAAAGGTCAAACCCTTCCCGGTGCCATTTTGAGAAATCTTCGGTGTGAAAGTGTGGGTGTAGACATACTTATTTGTTGTAGAGGGTGTTGTTTCTTCAATGTCCGTTGAATGACGAAAAATCGAAAGGAGACAACACAAGGTTTCCAGGGAGACGTACGTTTTTTTAAACTGGACATGATTGATTATATCCTTTTTCAAAAAAGATCAACTGTATGGAACAGTGTGGAGTACTTACTACCGTGTCTTTTGAGGGTAGAACACTGTACGGAACACTGAGGACAACTTTGAGGAGGGGCGCTGTCCTAAACAATCAACCCAACAAGCTGGGTTACAGAAAATAACCCAACATGAGTAAAAACAACCCCACAAAATGCCCTGACAGCCTCAACCCAGCGTTTGGGTTGAGAAAATAACCCAGTATTTTTTAGAGTGTAGGATTCATGACTCACGGGTTAATTTATGGATCATGGTGATTGAACTGAGTGAGCAAGGGATCGCTCAGATCTATTTCATAGACCTTATTTTACAAAAAGTATTCTGAAGCCTTCTGTAAAGAGTAGAAGTAGGGAGGGCAGTAGAGATAAAAACATACCAATTACCACTGCCTTTAACTGAAGCTGTTCGAAAGCTATCTTTCCATTCAACCCTCGCCAGGTGATAGCTTTTGCGAAGTCATTTTTGATATCCTGCTTCAAAATTCGCCACACTGTCTCTTTAACTGTGGCACCCCCGGCCATTCCATGTGTGATGACCTAAAAATTATAAATGGAAATACCAACATTGTTTTTTGATTTTGTTTTTAAATAAAACGGGTTTTATTTTACCCTACCCCGAAGAAATCAAAGGCATCTTACCAGTTCATTTTTCAAGTCTGGCAAGCTCTGGAGGTCACTCTCAACAACAAATCCACATGTACTGGTGAAAATGTAGGATGTTGGTGTGACAAAAATGTTTTTGTGTGGGGGGAGCTCTGTATTTAAACACCATTAAAATAAAGAATAACTTTTATCTTAATATAAAAGGCCTAGTCCTATTTCTCTTCCCTTAACACAGTAGTGAGGAATATGACTGCAATTTGCCTTATTCACCCGGCGGCCATTACGAGGCTGAGGGGTACACTTGCCATTACACCTTAGTCCAGCAGATGGTGGTGGTAATGCACTCATTAAAACAAGAAACAAATTAAGTGGACATCGGAGGAGCTTCCTGAGATGGTGACGTCTTCCTCAAACGAAGAATATCAAGTCTGACGCAGAGCTGGCCATATTTCTCCACAGCAGGTAGCCTAGGCTAAACTTCATCTGCATCGCTAACTTCAGCTAAATATGTTATGTTGGTTAGAGAGGTATTTTTTGTTTTCACTGTTTCCGTAATGTGTAGCTGGGTCATGGTTGAAGAAACGTTAAAGCAGCTGCAGGTCAACTAACGTTAGCTAAGTCTTCATTACATCTGGCAACCCTGAGGAGGCTTGCGTCTGGTAGTCTTGAGAACGTTCACCAGTGTTTTGATTTTGGCCTACAGAACGTTCGGTAACAATCCTACAAATCACACCTTTAACTTCACATTTGACTCTGGTTGACTTTAAAAGACCTTATGTTGCTGATCTGCAAAATATTGTTCATTACAAAAAATGGCACGTTCAGTCACTGCGGGTCCTCGTGAACATAGTTTTTAAACCGCCATTTAGGTCAATAATGTTCAACATCAGTAACCATTACGTTTAACTTCAATACTATAGACCATATGACCAAAACTTCATTCATTTCATTCGCTGACTCTCTTCACAGGAGTCAACGCGAGATCCCTGCCCACTGCCATTTTTAAATGCTACTAGGGTCATTGTACTTACCAGTAAAATGTCGTCTTCAAAGGGGGTGGACTTTGACAATTTGTGAAGAAGATCAAAGAGGACAAAACAGTTTCCAAAAGTGTATATAACTTTATTTAACCTGGAAGTGATTAATTGTACATTCTATTCGGTCGCTGTACGGATTCATGTTACTAAAGTGCAACTGTACGGATTGTGATGCGGTACTGCTACTCAGTCCCGAGCTTCTTGCATAGTCCCTCCACGGTAACACTGCCAGTGAGGGACATCCCGTCTGGCAGCTTCTTGGACGTGACAATGTAAAAGGGCACAGCAGGGGTGTTGTAAAGGTCTGACAGTATAACCTTTAAGCATGGTGGCACCAACCTCAGAAGGCGCTGCCTCCAGTGTTCAGTGAGGGGGAACAGCCTTCTTACCCGGTAGATGAGCTGGTTGTTTCCCGTCCACGTGTTCAACCGGGGAGGTCTGTCTCCAACTGAGGCACTGTGAAATGGGGAAGCCCCTAAGGCACGTAGCACTCCTCGGACTGATGCTACAGGTCCCGAGGGAGGGACTGTAGTGGTGGTCGAAGAGGCTCAGAGGATGCCCGTACAACATCTCCTCGAAGGCCAGCTCCAGCTAGTAGGCCTTCCATGATGCTGCAAACCCTCCTTTCCCCGGGTTGGAAAGAAGATCACTGAGGGAGGAGGAGATATAACCCATCACATCCTTCAGGACTGCTGGGAGGGAACACTGCCTGGTGTCCATGACTGGCGTTCCTTCGTGTCCTCCACTCTCTTGGCGTCTTGTGTCCCCGGCCCCTGCAGCTGTGTGCATTCCTGGTCTTGGGATTTGGGAAGTAGTGTTGGTAATTTTCTAGTACCAAAGTTAGCTGGAAACTCAGTCAAGATGAAGGTCAATCAACAGGTTTATTCTTGTCAATGAGGTGCGTCAAGGGAGAGAGACAGCTTCACCCAAAAGTTCCACCAGTATCTCTAACTACAGAGGTTGATACTAACTTTATGTTACAAACAAAAGAAGGAGTGACCTCTAGGTCCAACCCAGTTTGAATATGCAATAGAAAGGGAAGATAAGGAGGTGGCCTTCATCAGGTCAGATCACCCTTTGTTCTGGGATGTCTCTCAGAGGCCTGTTTTCACACCTGGAGATAGGCTCCTATTGAATTCAAGGATACACAGTCTACAAACTACAGACACAAGGGATGCACAATAAAATCACAAATGACCATAAGAAACACACAGTACATAAATTTACAGAAGGATTCTGATTCACACTTTCAAGACAAGTCTAAATCCTATGCAAGTTATAGCATTAAAAGGAAAGCATGATTACTTCTAATGGCGGCCTTACATTGTACGATTTTGGTCTGTTTTCACAGTCGGCGACTAAATTTCCAAAGTCGGACAGAAATCATGGGAGTTATACTGAAATCGCGGTGTGCTCCAGTCAACTAGATCATTAAATGTAAGGTGCCAAATCTTAGCGGTTTTAAGTCAGTCCGGAGTCAGTCCTTTTCTAGTTTTGCCGTTACGACAATATCAAACATGTTTGATATTATCGCAAGTCTTTCTAGTCGTGGCTCATGCAAATAGTGACGTGAACTATAAAAACCAATAGTAACCTCTCTGCAACAACAAACAGGAAGGGGCAAAGTAGGCGACAGCTGTAGCCTATATGATTATTTGTTATTCTTATAATATTTGTCATTTTTTACACATATTTAGTCGGCTCTTCCAGACAGAACAACTCTATATCGGTTAGGGATGTCACGCATGAAACAATGCTGCAGAAACACGAAAATACGACTGAGTTTAGTAGGCCATCATTTCAGTTCCTGTTTATCTATTGCACAATGGGTAATAATTTAAAGGAATCTAGTTGTAGTCTTGTAAATAGTGACCCAGCAAGATCCCTAGTCATTGCAAAATCATAGTCTGTGACTTAAAACTTGTAAAAAATACTTGTCTTTAGATGTGAGAGGGTCTGAGACTGTAGTTTTTCAAAAATCAGTGTAAGGAGAGCTTTACTCAGAGTTCTAATCTCAGACAGTCCTTCCTCCAAAGACGGTCGTTAATTAGGAGCACCCCAATCTACACCTGGCCAAATGTTAATGGCCATGGGGGGTGTGCTCCCACAGTGTATACAATAGAACGTCACACCTGAGGATAACCCAAAAGGTCCCTAGACAGACCCTATTGAATTATAATCATTCAAGAATAAACAAGGGATGCTTGCATAGGACAAAGACAGGAGAAATACACTAGACTATAACGCTTATTCACAATTCTTTCAGTAGAAAACATTCCCCCACTTACACCTGTTCCTAATCTTAGTCTAATCAGCCAACTCTCTGGATTGACCAAAAGTTAATGGGTCTATTATCAGACATTGGGAACACCAGGGAGGGGTAATTGACACACAAAAAACATGTGAATTAGGCTATATGACACTTTAGATGTGTTCTAAAGAATGTTTGATTCAAGTTCAGTGTGTGTTGCAAACTATTTGTTTCTCAGCAAAAGCCACGTGACATCACCATCACTTTTTCACCCTTCATTAATATTGAAGCAACGTTGAAATTCTAACTACAGACAACAGGTATTTCAATTGATATTAAACCTCAGTAAACCACTATTAGCCTAATCTGGCAATATATTGGGAAATTCATATCCTGCCAAATCTACAGCCAGGATAAATTTGGCTAGGCCTAGGTATGTCTGGTTTAGGCTACACAAGCTTGCATAAATAACCACTGACAACTTGTTATCAGTTAAACAAGTGCATTTATTCACTCTTCATCTAGAAATTCTAGATAGGACATGTTTGAGTAGCCTACAATATGCCTGTTTGCAGCCACTCAAAGGCGATTCAAAACGAGTCAGAAAAATCGAGACAGGACCAATCGTCAAAATTTTGGTGTCCACCAGTCTAGTTCATCCAAAACAAACCAGAAAAGGAACTCAAAGTGCTAAATACTGGAATTTTCCTTTAAGGTACGTTGTACACTCTGTGCTGGTGACGAAGTGCTGTCTAGCTAGACATCCTGAGTCTCCTGATAGCGGCTTCCTGACGCCCGCAAATTAGATAAAATCTCCCGGAATCTAGAACGAACAAGAGCGGGCGCAAGCCAGACCGGGAATTCAAATCGCGTGTGCATCTGAGTTTAGCGCGCACACGAAGGAGAGGGAGAGAGAGAGGGGTGGTGCGTGTGTGCCTGAAGCGCATCCAAGACAGAGCATCCTGGCCTGTTTGGCTAAGGCCGGCTTTACACGACAACGCTCCCGGGTGAAACCGACAACATATTTTATCAGATGTGCCTTTCGTTGAGACGGCGACAGCGTTTTTGGGGCTTAAAAATGCAAAAAAATGAACCCACCCTCCAGAGTGGAAATCTTAAAGACGCTCCACCGTCGCGTTCCCGTCTAAATTGTTGAAAACGCAAAAGTGTGCTCTGAGCTGCTCACGCTGGCTATCCTCGCATACGCGTTGACGTCATATCCATGTGCAGTACAGCCAAACGGATTATTTCCATCAGTCGGATATTCAAGTTGCCTTAGCTTAGGTTTTCGACTGTGGGCTATTTCGCGCTACTACGGAGAGAAGTAGAAGGAAGTTTCAACGGATGCACGCGCTCTTGGTGTTGTTGTATGGCAGTGCTTCACAGTAGGCCTACCACCTAGCCACCTGGCATGCATGCATACTACATCAAATTTCACACTTTTGCGTCACCGTGTGCATGCAGATTTCCACCCAAATACGCTCGTCTAAACGCGAAATAAAAAGTGGGAACGCAACGGCACTTTTGCGGATTGTGTTCATATCGTTGTCGTGTAAAGCTAGCCTAAATCAACCAATCAATTTTCAGTGTAGGTGGGCTTTTATCTTTTTTCTCCCGAACTAAATTAATCAGTTCAGTGTATCTAGGAACAGGAGCGTCATGGCAGTGTTTTGGCCCCCAAAAAGGAACATTTAAGACCCATTTCACACCAGACTACACAAACGTGTACCCTTGTCTGATAAGAGTAAAACATAATGATAGTCTTGCACACTGCACTGTTTGTAGCATTGCCCATGGCTGCAAAAGACTTGGCTAGTTGCCAAGGCTACATGAAAAGCCTTTTCTTTGCAAATACCGCGCTCTCCCGTTTGTTCTCTTTTTGAAAATGAAAAGCCCAAACTACCAATATCTACATATTCTATCATCACAATTTCTATCTATAGGCCTTCCTTATTTGGTGTACTGACTAGACATTATTGAACAAACATCTGAATTTCAGTATCTAAGTAGGCTAAAGGGCTACCTCCCTAAAATTACTTTTTTTCAGGTTGGGATGTCTGCTATACATTGTTGACATTACTGTTAAAATGCATTTCCAATAAAGTGAGTATTGGCAAAACCGGTTGTCATTTTTATGTTGAGGCGGTGGGGGGTGTTATCGGCAGCTGCTGAAAGTAACTAATAAAGTAACTTGTAATCTAACTCAGTTACTTTACTGATTACTTGATTTTAAAAGTAACTAAGTTACTTTTTAAAGGAGTAATCAGATTACTTTTTCAAGGTAACTGTGGTAACACTGGCTAGATCACAGCGATGTCTGCTGATGGTGACAAGTGGTACCCAGCTCCAGGTACGAGGCTCGCTGCAAACTTTGCAAAAGAACTATTCAATTAGGGACTCTGGGTGTGAAGGCACTGGAGTCACAAGCCAGAGCATGCAGAGAAACATAAGCTAGCTGCAAAATGCAAACTGTTTATCAGCACTAGCCACTAACATCATTCAAAAGCTCCGGTTTCGCTCTTTCAATTGACGTCTGTGCGACTTGTGCGAGAAAAGTACTCTGTGAGCAATTCAACAGAGAATAATGGAAGTGAATTTGGACGCATATTAATGCTATATATTTTTAGGAGGGCTTTTGATCATCTTTGGGTGGTTTCAGCTCCCCCAAAATACTGTAAACCTGACGTCCTTGACAAGGCTCATACACATACCCCACCCACACTCTCATGCAAACACACACGCACAGAAGTGCAGAGTGTCGACTCAACACACACTTTCAGACCCAGTTTCAACTCGTCTCATTTTTGACTTCCTTGCTGAAATCTATTCTATTTAAGGGCTAGTTTGTTTTAGATTATTTTCATTTTGGGCTGAACTCATTGAATGCCAAGCTGTTTTCGGAAGCTTTGTCCTAGAGTGCCATCAATCTAGAACATTGTTGATGATTTTTGTACAGCCACAGTATATTCTGTGTTATAGCTATGAACACATACAATGGCTCGTTTAAAAGGTGAGACTTTAAGCTCTCAGTGGGTGCAAACCGTGTATTTCTACACGCCTCTGTTCCTGAGAAATTCCACGCTAAACAGTGGCTAGTTTTCATCAAAATCCCTGTTTTTTTTCTAGAAATGGAGATATTGCGTCTTTTATGAGTCACTATTACCGATATATTCGGCACTCAGGCAAGGGCGTGCCCTCTTGCAAGCGCGACTCGGCCTACCACCCACTACGCTAGGCCTGGCTCGTGGTGGACATGGAACTCCCTCCTAAGCACGGTGTTCAGTCACTCCTTGTAATGTTTTTGACCCGTCGTGGTCAGTCATGTTGTCTTAGTAGAAAGGTGGACTCATCCAGCGTTGTCTGGCGAAAACGCACCTGCTGCAATATCTTTTTCTTCGACTTTTTAATTTCTCCCTTCAGCACCTGAGAAGTGTTGCCTGCAAAGTTTCTGTGAAGAGATCTAACGAGACCTGCCACCTAGTGATAAACCCACAAAAATAAATGACCTGATTTTGACCTGGCGTGCATGTCACTGATAGGCTAATCAGTGAGTGATTCGAAACAAAGCGGCAACCATCAAAAGCCGAGTTAAGATCAAATGTCCAGATCTTGCGTTTTCATGAGTTTTCGATCGTCATATATTTAATTTCCATTCATCTCACAGAGTTCCCAAAATCGTTTTAGTGTCTAGTTTCGTAATTAAAAAAAAAAAAGCTAAAAACGTAATATTACGTTTTTTTGCCACATAACGCATTGGCACTCAATGAGTTAAGGTTTAGGGCATTTGGTACGTGACAGATATTGTTCCTTGAGTATACTACAAGTGAGCTATGTAAAAATCAGTTGGGTTGTAGACGTTGGGTGTGGAAGGTTACTAGTTTGAGTGCTTTATCTGTAAATTAAATTAATGCTTTTTGTTTGGAGTGGATGGTGGGTGGATTGTTGATGTAGCTGCAGGTGCAGATGACATGACTACAGCTCATCCATGCATCTAGGATGTTGGAATTTGATGGGATACAGGAACTGCAGAGATAAAATGAGAATGAGGATTGGTAATGTCGGAATAGCGGTACTAAAAAAAATCGGAGTAGGGGCATGTCTAAATAGAGGCATGTCGTAATAACGGTATGTCGTAATAGAGGGTTGTCGTAATAACAGGATGTCGTAATAAAGGGTGAACCCCGCGTTCATCATCCCCTCCCGCGACTTTTGATGCTGTAGGTCGCACAGCACGATTACCCCACTAATGGGGTGATTGACCTTCAGCTCAAAGTGCACTTGAGGAGACGGCACGTAAAGCTGAACAAACCTCACAGGACTCAGTTTCAGCACCTTCAGGAGGGGGTGCTTTATGTCCACTGGACGGCCGTCTGGACATTGATTCACTCGTGCATGCCAAGGACGCTGTAGCTGGAGCAGGAGAAACCAACCAGCTGCTGTAGCCCGAATCGGGACCACAGTAGTTGGAGGTCTCTGTCTTTTGCCATCAGGTCGAGTGCAAAGTGCACCGACATGGCCTGGACTTTCATCAGGTCCAAGAAGCCAAGGTCGAACCAGCCTCCCAGCTTCGTCACGGTTGGCACAAGGGTGACGTATTCATCATCCTGGTTCGCGTGGTTGATGGCACAAGCGTCAGTACAAAGTCGAGATCTTGAGGCAGGACCTCGAACTTTGCGGTAAGTGACAGGCACTATTTCATAAAACTAGGCCGTTGTACATCTTCTGGTGAAAGAAGCTGTAGCTGCTCGGCAAAGTTTTCCCTCACCTCGTTTAGAGCCTCAGTGGCAACGTGGAAGCCTGGGGCTGCTTGAGGATCGGGTTAGGTTTTTTTTTAACTTTCGGCATTGCCGTTAAATTAAAAAACAATGCCCCGTCGAGGTGGGCCAGGACGACGCCGCAGCAGTTCCTGAGGGCCTTCCGCCCTTTCACTGAGTAGGCCTGAAGGTCCACATGCTTCCTAGCAAACTAGATGTTGAGTGGTGCATTACAAACGGGACTAGCACCCCCTCTGGTTCTGGAGTAGCCATTTTCTTTGTGGTTGCTAAAGGAGAGCTAATGCGAAATGACACCTCTGT
The DNA here is from genome assembly GCF_017589495.1 of Alosa alosa. Taxonomy (NCBI): domain Eukaryota; kingdom Metazoa; phylum Chordata; class Actinopteri; order Clupeiformes; family Clupeidae; genus Alosa; species Alosa alosa. Next base: position 33,109,230 of record NC_063196.1, on the reverse strand, counting down.
ATCAGGAAATTGTACTTTGGTTGGATCTAGAATGTGTTTTAATTTTATTATAGGGTGATAATTATTAAGCGTGTTTATAAAGACCTCGAATACCTCAGGTGAATGTTGCCATAGCCCACCTAAATCATTCAAAAAGCGGAAATATAATAATGGTTTATTAGGACATAATTCAAAGACCTCTCTTTCCCATTCAGCTAAATAGATGTTAGCATATGCCAGGGAATATTTTCTACCCATGGCACAGCCACAGGTTTGTAGATAGTATTTGCCATTGAACTCAAAGTCATTGCGTGTTAAAGTTAACTCCAATAATTCCAGAATATAAACATCTGGTCTTTGGGGGTCAGGGTATCTGATAAAGATGTTTCGGACCGCCAGGAGGCCCTGGTGGGTCTCTATGTTGGTATTGAGACTCAACGTCAATAGTGAACAATTGAGTCTCCAACGGGACCTCCAGACGGCCCAAAACATCCACAAAATGGTAGGAATCCTTAATGTCGCTCGGATGTAATTGAGACAGTGGGTTAAGATAATGATCAATGAATTCAACTATTCTATGAGATTCCGATGAGCAATCACTAACAATAGGTCTCCCCAATACACTCGGGATGGTTCGGGATGGTCCAAGTATCCAGACTTTTGTGGATTTTGGGAAACAAATAAAATTGCCTGGGCCTAGGGTCATCTGGACCATAAGGTATCTTTTTTGCTTTTTGTTTATGTAGCCCGCTGCCACATGACGGTCTACGCAGTCTCTGACCAATTTTTGAGTTTCGACCTGCATAGATCCCTTTAATGGTTTATATAGTAAGCTTCATCCTCTAGTTGTCTCAAGGTTTCCTGAATATATAATGGCATCTATCCTGCAAAACTATTTGGCCCCCTTTATCCGCCAGTTGAACTATGATATTAGGATTTAAAATGAGGTCTTTTAAAGCACGTCTCCATTTTTGTCATGTTTTGCTTTTTCTCAACAGGGAAAACTAGGGTGTTCAATGCCTCCCAGTCCTTTTGGATGAGGGCTCTAAGATAGTGATGTAAATCTTTTCTAAGTTGATTTTTGTCAACTCTTAGGGCTGTCGGAATAAACGTAAGCCCTCTCTCTAAAATGGCCCGCTGTGATGATGTTAATCTGAAGGTGGAAACAAGGTGAACAAAGGTTTGTAATGTTAGATTGAAGAACATTTTCAAGATTCAATCCTCCGTTCCCCTATCACAAGTTTAATTGATCCAACCAATGTAAAAGCTGTTTTCAGATTGAAAAGGATTTAGGGATCGAAAAGTGTTTTGAAAAAGATTAGTGTAATGTTCTTTTAGGGCTAGTACATTGCTTTTCATCCATTGGTCAGTAATGGCCTTGACTTTAGCTAGAATAGTTGGATCCGGGGCAGCCGGTTTAATGAATTAAGTCAATTTGGATACTTTACGCGCCATGCCAATTGGAAAATTGTTTGTTTCCAATGTTACTTCTAGAATTTGTAGATGATGATGAGTGGCTTGGATAAGTTTGAAATACTTTTTAATTAGTGCGGTCAGTTAAACGCGTTATTAACGGCGTTAACGTAAACCTATTTTAACGGCGTCAATTTTTTTAATCGCGAGATTATCGTTCTTTTTGGTGTAACAAACTTTGTAGTTTTTTCACAAGCTGTTGCAACAACTAGTAACGTTAGAACAACTACAACACCATACTGGATCTAGCTAGACCGTGCTGCGTGTACACGCCCCCTTTTAGGGGAAAGGGAACTGTTTGGATAATGGAAACCTATGCTGCATAGAAGTGGGGAGCAAAAAGGGGTTATACTTACTAAATCTTGAAAAAAATGTGAAAAGGCACAAAAGGTTGGTGTAACAGTTATCTGTGTGTTTATGGGATTAATGTGACCATTATGTTCCTATTTTTTGCTCTTTCCAGTTTAGCCTAGGCTACTAACAGGAGTGTCACGAATGTAGGCACAGTCAAACTGCCCGTGGCTGACTATAACTTAAGTTCGGCAAGCTTAACTTTACATGTCATAACATCAACTAAACATAAGTCACACATTCATTCTATCGCTTGTAATATGAACGTAGCCTTTTTCCTACAACTAGGTGAGATAATTGGCTATGCCTGTTATACTGAAGTTCCACAGTTAGCTAGCTAGCAAGCTAACCGTTTTACATGGGATATGGTAAGTGTAGCTAGTACGTGCTGAATGGGTTGTAATGTAGCCTACAACGTTTCGACATGAGTAAGTTACATACACATAATTCTTTATAACTGCCATGTTAGTAAAATTATTGAATGGCCTGTGAATTAATAACTAGATGTAACGTCAAGGTGTGATTAGGCTATCTGTCTTTCCCATTAGAATCAATGATATATGTATGTTAACTTGTTTTCCGCTAAAATGGGGCGTGATGCAGATGTACGAGTTAGGCTACATTTAACTCTATCTTTATGATGATGCGCCTTTAGTAGGCTACGTAAAGGCATGCTGCACACACTTGTTTGGGCTTATGAGCCGGCCAAAGAGTAGATTCGTACAATAAACACCAACGCAGTTCTGAACTCCCGGTCAGCTGAATGGTGTTTTAAATTGCTCTGGACACCGATGCCGACATGAGTGCAATGCACTCTGCTTTCGACATTCATTTACTGTACATTAGATTCCATTCTTTTCAATACAACTCTGCACACCAGCATCGCACTTTGCCGCCGTGTAAATCACGATTCAGTTATATTTGGTCAACGCCGCTCCATAAAATCCATTGTTCATCCATTGTTTGCGTGTTAAAAACTTCGGCGCTGATGTGTGTGACAAGTGACAGTGCACTCATGTCGAAAAGTTCCTTATTTTCAACTGAACTCAAAGATAATGAATAGTATATTATATTTATATTATAAATAGTATTTTATGTTTGTTATGCCCTTTATTAGCTATCGTTTTAATCGTTTGACAGCACTATTTTTAATCAAATCAACATCCAATTCTTGGTTCTTTGGATTTGTCAATGTACTAGGTGCTTGAGTCCGAGGAGGCCCAGTTGATTCCAGGTGAGGGTCCAAGACCAAAGTATCGATGGGCTGAGGCAACCTATGGACTTAGACCTGCGGTAGAGTGTCCCGGTCATATTCGTGCGTAGCATCCATACGGTCCGAACACTGTCATGCTATGGCGGCCTCCTCCCCCAGCCCCTCAGGAGTCCCAGGAGCTGGGGGAGGATGATCAACCACCCTAAAGGGAAATTGGAAGGCCTACCCAAAAGAGAAGAGTAGTGATCAGAGGTATCTGAAAGAGCCAAATTCGGGTCAACCAAAGACTGTGCCCCCATATCCCCCTGCTGCATCCCTGGAGATGTAACAACCCCAGCCTCATTCGAGACTGCACGGGGAGTGCTCTGAACCACCACCTCCGCCAGATTTAGCCTACTGTTAGTGATCAACCCAAAAGATCCTAAGGATCACTGAGATGTGGAGTGGGGGGAGAAGAGAAGTGGAACTACCTAGTCAACCCTGTAACAGACCCCGCACCGTCTCAACAGAAGTAGTAGTGAATTTCCTGCCTTGTCAAAGTCGTCCAGGTCTAGCCGTCCCAGGTTACTCAAAAGAGTTGAGATTGTGGAATCATAATGTTCTAAAAGGATCCTAAGGATTCCATTCATCCATTCTTTAGTCATTAGAGCAATTTTATTAGCAGTATCACTACTTGGGGAAGATTAAAAAAAACCTGTCTAATCATCCCCGGGGGAAGGGAGCCATCCCTGGACGCCTTGTTCAAGATTTCAGAGTGATGTGTTGCTTGAAGCAGCTTAAAATATTGCTTAGCCGGGCCTGTTGGTTGGACTCACCCTGGTCATCCATAGTAGAGAGAACCTCAAAACGATTCCTCAACCCCTAACCCTACACCAAACCACCCTAACCCTTCACCAAACCACCCTAACCCTTCACAGAAAATCTGGTGCACACGCACTGACGAGCACAAACTCGATGAGGGGGTGGTAGTGGGGGAGGGGCATGAGAGTTGTAAACATTCATAACATTCATTCAGACTTGCCGACTGCAGCTTTAATGTACTTACTTCAATCTAAAACATATTCTTAGAACAGTTTGTAATCATACTTAACATATTTAATTTTTAAACACATTGACACATTTTAAAATGTTCCATTATCTAGTAAGTAATTCTAGAGTGTTAGCCGCTAGCTTGGGGCTATGAAAAACACAGGGCAAGCTAGTAAATATATTTTCATTGTGATAGGAGCTGGCTTGGGGCTGTCTTAAGCCGGCATAAGCGTTCTGTTAATCAGTGGCATAACCATGGCAAAAGAGCAAGTTCATGTAACAGAGGTCGTAATTTATCTGCCGCTCACGGCCCTCAAACCCGCCACCTCAACACACATCGGCATGAGAGTTGAATGCTCTGACCATTGAGCTAAAAGCCCAAGCTTCCAACTCAGCGGTTAGAAAATTAGAATTAAAATTTGCTTTGGTGAGTGGTTGTTTGGACCATTATGCACTGGCCAGTTGTCCCCGCCCCACTAATCCCATCTAAAAGTCAAATAAAATAAATAAAACAGAATAAAAGTTAAAAGAAAATAAAATAAAAGAGAGGAGCTTGTAAAAAAGACACAGAGTGGTTTAAAACTTTAATTTAATTTTTCATTAAGACCTTGTGGGTGTAGTGTTTGAAGTTTTAAAATCCACAATCTCTCTGCTCTTTTCCTCTGTAAAATTGTCCAGCCTGGGTTCCCTTCAAGGCCACAGACCTTCAAATGTGTGATGTTGTGCGTCTGGAAATGTGTGACAAGATAAGTGTTGAGTGTATTTTTATGTATGTTGTGCAGATGTTGTTTGAGGCGTATGCGAAGTGTATGTCCAACACACATTTTTTAATGTTTATATGAGAAGGAGTTTCCACCAATATCTCAAGTCCCAAAACGTTCTGATTGGCTAAAAGGGGCCTGGTGACGTTCCTGGTGATAGGAACGCCTCTCAGGCCCCTGAGAGCATAAAAGAGAGAGCTCAGGCACATTCAGATCAGATCTCATCGGGGTAGCAGCTGCCGCTCATCACTCTATTGCCTGATGGTCCAGTCCTGACGCTGTTTGGATTGTATTCTCACTGCAATACAGTGAATAAAGGATCAACAGTCTTCAGCTTCTCTCGTCTTGGTGTTCTCCTTCGGGTCTTTGACATCAGAGTGCTAGTTGGATTGGAGGTTTTGGGAAGTGGATGATTTCCACGACACATGTTTGTAGAGGATGAGGAACTGTCTGATGCTGGTGTTTTTGGGGTCATGGTCCTTGTTGTTGAGGCCCACTGACAAGACCACCGACTTCACTTGGGGAAGGGGGGTGGTTTTCTGTAAGAGTTTGGCAAAGTGGTAGGTGGTGGCTCCAGGGTAACTGTCAATTTGTATATCGGGATGGGTGAAGGGGGGAATCCTATTGAGATTGGAATCTCCTATGAAAGCTAGTGGTTTGTGTATTGAAATTGACCATTCTTCCAGTTTGTTTCTGAGGGCACGGTGGTAAGTGGGGTGGAAGAGCTGTGTAGTGGGTGGTGTGGGTTGTAAGAGGAGTTGGAGATGGTGTGTGGTGGGGTGTGGAAGGGATAGGAGGGTTGGGTGTCTCCGGCGGTCCCACAGCTTTTGATGGAGAGGGCTCAGCTGCGGTTGTGACAAATCGTTTGACTTGATGAGTCCGCCCTTTCGTCATCGCCCTCTCCAGCTGCGTAGGCGCCGGAGTCTCCCTCTCCTCCTCTGGTGGGTGCTGTGGGGACAAGGAAACTATATTATCGAGGGTGTGTACTACTAAGTGGTTGGGGGGTTGTGTACGTGTTGACCTGAGTGAGTGTGTGGTGGTGGGGGTAGTGTTTGTTTCAGGTTGGCTGTGTATTGTGTGGTGACTCTCAATGTGGGACGCTGGGGTAGTGGCTTTGCTGTATGTGCTTGTGATATTATGTAGGGGGAAAGGTGTGTGGTTGTGTTAGCAGGAGTGCGTGGAGGTGTAAAGTGTGGTGTAGTGAGTGTGTCAGCTGTCAGTGTTGTATGTGTGTGAGTCTGTAAGTTGGTGGATCCTGGTGGTGTGTTGTGATTGTGTATGGTTGGAAGGGTGGAAGTGGGAGGGGAAGTGGAAGTAGGGTTGGGAAGTGTTTGAGCTAACGTGTCTGTGGTTGTGTGTGATGGTGTTGTGGATGAAAGTGGTGGAAAATCTGAAAGGCATGTTAAAGTAGATGGGGGGGTATGGGGAGGAGGGGGTGTAGGCAAAGGGGGGGGAGTAGGGGTTGAGGGCCAGGTGAACTGTGGGAAGAGTGGAGTCGGTGAATCTTTTCTGGTACCTCTTCCTGGCCCAGCCACACGCTATTTGAAAAGCTGTGTTGTTAAAAGGTGCTGAAGATGTAGTAAAATTTAAAATTTGTGAGGTGTAGTGGTTGTGTAAAATTTGCATGTTCTGTTCCATCCACTGTGTTGTGTTGTTTCTGAGTAGTTCTAGTGTCTGGGGTGTGGGGGCGGCTGGTTTGATGAATTCTGTGAGTTTGGTGACCTGTCTGTACATGCCTGTGGGGAAAGTGTGTGTATCCAGAGCTGTGTGTGTGATCTGTTTGTGATGTGTGACTTGGATTAATTTAAAAGTATTGTTTTGGCTTGTTGGCGTGTGAGGGATCTGGTTCATGTCTGAGAGTGTTTGTGTACATGTCTGGTGGTGGAGTGGGGTGTGTGCGTGTGTGTGTGAAGAGGGGGTCTAGTGGAGGTTAAAGGTGGATGCATATGTGTGTGTGGGCCTAGGGGGGTCTATGTGTGTGAATGTATCTGGTGTTGGGTGGGGGCATAGGTAGGAGAGGACGTGTTATGTGAAGGTAGGAGTGGGTAGGGTACTGTAAAGGAAAGCCTCTCTGTGTGGGGTTGGTAATTGCATTTCTGTAAGTGTGAGGGGGGGTGGGTAGGAGTGCGGTAGGTCTAGGATGGGGTTGGGGTCTAAGGGGGGGATGTCTATGAGTGGGTCTAGCTAAGTGTTTGGGAGGAGGAACCGTGGCAGACATGATATGTTATGGGTGGATGGAGACTAAACATGCAGTAAAAAAACAAAGAAATAATTAAAAAAGGAGGATATAATTAAAATATGAGAAGTGTAAATGTATGTGGGGTAGGGATCAGGAGAGAAGGAAAAAAAAGTGCGTGTGTGTGTGTGTGTGCGTGTGTGTGTGTGTGTGCGCGTGTGTGTAGGGTTAAGAAGTGGGGAAGGGAGGAAGTTAAAGTGAGTAATGGAGTAAAAAGAAAAGGAGGAAATAAGGGAAAAGGCTGAGTGTAAGGCTAGGCTAAACCATGGGGGGTAAATGAGATTAAAGCAAATGTGTGTGGTTATGGGTGAGCAGGTGGACAAAAATAGAAGGGGCAAAGAAAAGGTGTGGGTAAAATGACTTATATAAAAAGGGAAGGGCAAATAAATAGTTTTAATTAAAAGAGAAGGACTAAAATGTGAAGGGGATAGCTAAAATGTAAGAAAACAAAGAGTCAAAACAGGCTTAAACAAGATTAAAAGGGGATAGCTGTGGGGAAATCTTACCTCAGTAAAAGCAGTAGTCCAGGTAAAAAGGCTCACCTAAGCGGTTAGGTGAGCCTCAGAGTCCAGTAGAAACTTTATTGCACAGCCAGTGGTAATGAATCCTTGTGTTAAGGTTGGAAAAAACCTGTCAGGATGAGTTTATGGAGAAGGCTGAAGTTGATGATCCAGTGGTGAAGTCCTTGGTGGTTTGTAGAGAGAATATTGTCCTTGTTTTTGAGGGGAAACTCCACAGCTTCCAGTTAAAATTTTAAAAGTTTAATATTAAAAAAGCCAAATAGCTTAGGTAAGAACTTCTAAGATCGAAATTTAAAAAGTTCTAGCACTGTGTTGAGTCTTTGTAAAAGTTATAAAAAGCCGACGTTTCGTAGCATTGCTACTTCTTCAGGGCTAGTCTGTGTTTGTAGTGTGTAGGGATGTGACGCTCGAAGCTGACGTTTCGAAACAGTGTCGAGCTTCCGAAACGCAAGTGTTTCGAACAGTGTTTCGAAGTGTGGTTCAAAACGCCCATGTCACGTGACCATGGATTAGTGAGGCTTCGTGGTGTTTCAATTTGGTTTGGACAGGTGGCACACTTGCTGCGCGAGCCAATTACCCGAGTAGCCTAAACACCTGTTTGATCTAAATTACAAAGTCCCAGAATGCTTAAAAGTCATTCAAACACATCCTATCTTTGTGGGTTTTTTGTGAGGAGAGAGATTTTGAGAGATATAGCGACATAGAGACATATAAAGATATAGTGCACTTGTGATTGATAGGTTAGTGATATAGATTAATTGACAGGCTAGACAGACAGTGAGCGATAGTTTAGATAGATATAGTCTAGTGACGTTAATATTTAGATAGTAGCAGAAGTAAAAAAAATATATGACTGATGCATTTATTTCAAGAACAGCTGACCCTTTGAAATACTGGCAGGAGAGGAGAGTGGTTTATCCAAACCTAACTGTGATGGCAAAAAGATATTTGTGCATGCCAGCAACAAGTGTGCCTTGTGAAAGAATTTTTCCAAGGCTGGGAGGTTTATTCAAAACAAGAAACAGATTAAATGCCAAGACTGCAGAACAACTGTTATAATAAAATGTATGTTGACATACAAAAAATGTGTTGTTTATTTTTCCCATGTTGTAGGCTACCTGATTAGTCTAACCTGCTTCACATGTATCCTTTATTTCCCTACAACATGTTCCAAAAAAAAACCCTGGGCCATAAGCATAGCCTACATTTTAAAACCATTGTAGCATTTTCCTCTCCAGCATATTCCAAAGGATAATGTACTATGAAACTGAAATAACAAAACATCTAACTGGCAGATATAAAAATGTTCTAGTTACTGAACGCATATACTAGTCTGAAATTTTCTAAGCACCAGCAGGAGTCGAACACGTCGGCCCGGAATGCAAGTGTGTTAACCACTGAACCACGTGGCTGTGGGCCGAAATCTTGTGTTCCATGTTGGCTATTTATATTCTTCGTCTGAAGCAGTTGTGCTTCACGGTCAAAATGTAATGTTAGCAAAACTGGCCACTAGATGTCACCATGGAGTTATGTGTGTCGGATTGTTTCGAAACCTCGACACATTCCGGCGCAATTGCTTCGAACGTTTCGTTGTTTCACAAAGCCTCGTTCTGCCCATCCCTAGTAGTGTGGTGTCCTATATGTAGGAGAGGAAGTTGGGAATAGGAAGTGGGAGTCAAGTGTTCTAAAAGAGAACTTGGGATTGGTTTAAAAAAATGATGATGTAAGGTGATGGATGTGATTGACATCCAATTGGTGTGTAGGAAATAAAACTTAGAAGGACAAATAAAAACTAATGGATGACAACCTTTAAGTGCTCAGTGGTAAAGTGGCTAAGGCACGGGTCTGGGGATGGGAAGGTCATGGGTTCAAACCCGAGAGTGAAAAGAAAAAAAATAATAAATAAAAATTGGCATTTATGAAAAAGATATTTCTTTTTTGTACAAAGTGAAATTGGAGTCTAAGTAGAGGTCTATGTGTTGGATGAAGTTAGTTTTCAGTAGGTGAATGCTGTGTGGGGAAGCTATGTGAAAAGGGAATTAAGGAGTAGGGGGAGAAGGATGTTTTTGGGGTAAATCCCTATTAAGGTTCTGGTGGTGTAGTGGTCAGGGCAGGGGTCTGGTAGTGCAGCGGTCATGGGTTCAAGCCCCTGTCAATACAACCTAATTTTTGAGAAAAGCAAAAGGGGGGTAAATTAAATAAAAGAAAGGTGGAAGAGTGTAACAATCAACCTTTTACCTTTGGCTGTGTTAACTAAAACGCACAAGGGGCTCTTTTGAAAGATTAAGCAGTTAACAATAAACACGGTCAGTTTGTTATGAGATGCCTGAAATAATGTACAAATCAGAGTGCATCCGACACGTAATCAAAACAATAGCATAGACCACAGTATCTTCAGTTTACCAGCAGTAAAGGAAAACGCGCACAGTATAGCCTATTATAGCGTTATATTTTCACACATTAAATGACCCACACCACCCCAAATGAATTAAATGTCCTTTGTTTTAGTCCCGAAAATAAACCTAGAAGTCCAAACTAAGCGAAAGATATCCTGTCCTTTGCCAGGGCCGCAAGAGTCTGTATAATCTCAACAAGGAAACGAGAAGGGCGCTGCCGCTAATTGTCCCGGCGATGCAAACAAAAAAAGGTAATCCACAAAAAGGGAAAAAATGCGATGATCGGATTGCAGTTATCCCATAAAATAGAAAAAGGAGAAAACAATCGGGTCTCACAACTCCGGTGCATACATCCAGTCAGCCGACTGCAAAGGCTTCCTTTGACGCGTCCCTCTTCTTGGTAACGCTGGCTGGTCTCCCACACCGCACAAGCGGCGTTTCATTTATATAAAGTCTGTTTCCTCCGTGGGATACTTTCTCTCTATTTACCCCTTTACGAAACAGTTTACAACACTTTCAGCTGCAGCACTGAGTACTGGGCCACACATTCAAAAATCTCCCACACGCTTGCTACTTTCTTCAGACCGCCCCCATCATTTAGTGGCGCCCCTATATAAGTTTGGGTGCACGGTGATAGGCGTATCGGCCGACAGTGTCCCCATACAAATCACCCATATCCATACCATCATACACAGTGGAAATAAAGCATGATAAATACATATAAATAAGTACATATTCATATCACACTGATATTATATGAGACCTACAGACATATATGTAATAAATAATACTTAATTTTAAGTAATGGCACCTAAACTAATGTGGCAGTGTCACAAGAGGAATGAATCCATTATGTGTGTGGGTGTTTGCAAGTAGAAGGAAGGGTTCTATATAATGAACCTGTAGTGTTGGAAAAAGTGGTGCTGTGAAAAAAGAAATGGTTTAGAACCTAAAAGGGATGGGGAGGAGGAAGGGATAGTAGTGGTAGGGAATAACTAAAGGCTCCATAGTGTAGTGGTTAGGGCAGTAAGCTGGGACTCCAAGGGTAATGGGTTCAAGTGGGCCCAGCAGCCAGGTTCACTTTTTAGGAGAAATAAGAAATTAGAAAAAAATAAAATAAGATAAGAAAGGATAAAAAGAATGAAATATAATGAATAAAAAGATGAAATAAAAAGGATGACAACTTGTATATAAATAGAAAAGGACAGGAGGAAGTTCTAGGGCTTAGAAGCGTTCTTAGGGTTAGGGGTGTGAGGATTTAAACGGGCAACTAGCATGCTAGCTCAGTTCGCCTCCGTTACACTCACCTCCCTAAATCCTCACTCCCATGACCCGGCTCTACAGCGCTAGCTCAGTTCGCCGCCATTATTCACTTATCTCCGCAAGGGCGAACGTTTTCGCCCCTCTGGCATCCAATAGTGCAATGTCCTGGAGTGGGCCTAACCTAACAGGCTCGCAACGCCACAGGCGAAGACCCCTGTAGATGTCGGTCTTTACTCCTCACCCTTACTGTCACGAATATCGCTTTCATTTCGTTCTGTCACGTTGTCTGACGCTTTGCTGTTCCCACTCCAAGGGACACCCAGAGCTCACCAACGTCTTTGTCTCGCCCTCACCCTCCTGTAAGACTGGTAAACGAGCAAGGCGCTTTTAATCTCTGGTTGTCAATCATCTTTGCTCTCATATTCCCTCTACACACCTGAGAAGTGTTAAACACTAATGAACTCTTTGTTGTCATTCGACCCCTGAAGTCTTCCGGGTGACTCATCAGTCCCATCAGCAGCACTTACCTCTGGGAATGTCATGCGGTGACGAGTATAAACACCTGGCTGTAATCACTCATCACATCCTGCATTACCTGAATGGCCTTTCACCTGTTTGATAAAGGCTCTAACAGGAGCATCACAAATGACCGAACTTACCTTCAGAAACATGGTTTTTGAGCCTATGATAAATCCCTCTCTCAGCATTGTCAATTGTCAAACAAGGGCACCAAGATACTCTTGCAATGAAGTTGGTTTAGTCTCACCACAGAACAAAGCAATTAACAGTGGCCTGCTGGAAACATAATCTTTGTGACGCAACAGGCCTAACACTGGCCAGAACTGAGTCGACGCACTCTTAAACAGCAGCAATCCATCAAAATTAAGCTGCAACATAAACACGTTTCTATCTGGAAATTTGGAAGACAAATGCTCAGGTTTTGCGAAACATGTTCAAAATACCAAAATAGAAAAACACCCCACCAGCCAACCTTTCTAGAGTGTACTTGGTTGCCATTTTTAAAAGGGTTCTCCCATCCTTTGGAAGAAAGGGGTGATGCACTCTAAGGATGCACAGAAGAGCAGACAATGCCACTGATGACACACCATACTCAACAGCCCATCCTCAACAGCCCATACTCAACACACTATACTCAACAGCCCATACTCAACACACTATACTCAACAGCCCATACTCAACAGCCCATACTCAACACACCATACTCAACACACTATACTCAACAGCCCATACTCAACAGTCCATACTCAACAGCCCATACTCAACACACTATACTCAACAGCCCATACTCAACACACTATACTCAACACTATACTCAACAGCCCATACTCAACAGTCCATACTCAACAGCCCATACTCAACACACTATACTCAACAGCCCATACTCAACACACTATACTCAACAGTCCATACTCAACACACTATACTCAACAGCCCATACTCAACAGCCCATACTCAACACACTATACTCAACAGCCCATACTCAACAGCCCATACTCAACACACTATACTCAACAGCCCATACTCAACAGCCCATACTCAACAGCCCATCCTCAACAGTCCATCCTCAACAGCCCATACTCAACACACTATACTCAACAGCCCATACTCAACACACCATACTCAACACACTATACTCAACAGTCCATACTCAACACACTATACTCAACAGCCCATCCTCAACAGCCCATCCTCAACAGTCCATACTCAACAGCCCAGTCAGGCAGAGCTCACCATCGTCTTCTTCTCGCTCTCACCCTCCTGCCTGCCCCTTCACCTGTAAGACTGACGAGCTAGGTGCTTTTAATCTCGGGTTGTCAATCATCTTGCTCTCGTATTCCCTCTACACACCTGAGTAGTGTTAAACACTAATGAACTCTTTGTTGTCATGCGACCCCTGAAGTCTTCCAGGTGGAACCCGTTGGCATCCCCTTTTGGTTTCGGGTGCTGTGCGTCACCCGGTGACACATGCCTTAATGATGGTGACAGAGTTGCATAGCTTTGAGTTCCTTTTCATGTGTAGGCAACTGCAGTAGGCAGTATGACTTGCTTTTGGCTTCCCGCAAAGTGATAAGACTGGATTTCTGAATTCAGCTTGCAACCGTAATTCTCTGAAAAGTCTATGTGTGCAAGACAATATCATTTGAGCAACATTTTCATTTCCCTAAATGTTTCTGCCTGATGCAACCAGTTGAACTGATCAGATCCGATTTGGTGCCGGAATACTTTCAAGCCCTGCGTAATGCCATTGATTACGCTTGTGTTCTTGTATTTCTGTTGGAGAAATTAGCATTTATTTAATTATCATTTGCCTCTAATATAAAGCCTTGTGATAATAAAAGTTGTGCTTTGAGTGTGGGATGCTGATAACTCACCTACCCCCATGAATATAGGAAGCTACATACTGTTTCAAAAGATGTTTCATTTTGAATGCAATATGGACTGATTAATCACCTATTTGAGTGTCACATAACATAGATTGATTGACCACTTTGAGTTGCACTGTAACATTTCGATATGCATATCGAAATATTCAATGTTGAAGTTACCGGTATTCTGTGTAGTGTTGTTGTGTTCAGATCAGTGTCAATGCTTAATAAAGTTCCTGTTAGCGCTATAATGCCACCCTAACTCTATGTTGTAACTTCAGCACTTGGAGCTTGACTGACAGTTCATTATAAAGCCTGGGACAGCTTGTAATTCTTCAGGTTAAACTGTTCTCATGTCTTACTTTTTTGTTTGAAGCCTCAATAAAATTAAAAGTTTCAGTCCGTCACTAATAATCAGACAAATATAACTTTATTTTCTGAAAAGGGCAAACTGGCCTGATTTCCATGGTCAAAGACGCCATCTGGTGGTAGTTTGGTGTGCTGCAGTGACTAATGCAATGGCGTGGTCAAGTGCTCCCTCTGGCGGTTGCTTGGTGTACTTCTACAGAGAAGAATGATTTTGCTGCTGTATGGGCGTTTTTCCACCTACAGTGAACCTACTCTTGAACCGGTTCCGTTCAAAATTCTTTGAACCGTGGTGCTATCTAGTGAACCAGCCCGCATTTCCACCAGTTTTGAACTGAACCAAAGATTGCGTCATCAACAATGGGTGTTGTATTCAAAGCAAAAGTTAATGAGATGCATAAACGGGACAATGACATGAAGAGAACGGCAGAAATTAGCTGTTTAAAATACTAGTCAACATCTGCAGTGTAATGCAAAGGTAAGGGCCCTAAACTATGTATAAGCATCTCACTCACATCAATTTTTCTTGAGGTCCCAACTACAATTAATCTGGCAAAAAGATTGCAATCTGCTTTTAGGGATATCTCTCTATCTTTTGGCACTGTTGTACTTGCAGTGTCTTTGAAGGTCTTGAGCTTCATTTTCTTTATGGGCTGATAAATGCCTACCTTACTTTGTAGCCTTCTATATGCTTGTTCTGTCATTGTCCCTGCCTGTATGTACTCTCCATACTGTCAGTGAATCCAACCATGGATGTGATTGCATGCTTTATGTACTTCCTTGCCTATACCTAATTGTACAGTGTCCTTGGGTACCTTGAAGGACGCTTTTCCAAATTAAATGTATTATTATTATTATTTTAGTTTTGGAGTCACGGTTTGCTTGATGACTTGATCACATGCTGTGTATGTTTGCTGTCTTTGGGCGACAAAATCCCCTGATTGGAGCTGGCGGTTTATGTTTGGATGATTATACCCTAAACTGACCATTTCCATCCAGTACGCTGACAGGTAGCGGGCATATTTCAATTCAATTCAATTAAAATCACTTTATTAATCCCCGAGGGGCAACTAAATGGCACAAAGAGCAGCATAATCCACCCCATAATAGTTGATCCTGTCATAAGAGAAGAACCATGGCATGATGGAACGCACACCTGATAGGTGGAGACTCCACTTTGCTTCTCGTGTTCCCCTGATAAAGAGGAGAAGATCTTCAACCATTGCAATGTATGTGCACCACAAGTGAAATGTCTTGTTGTGGTGTTGTCTTTAAAGCAACACCAAAGAACTTTTCCTGATGGCATCTTCCCATGGGACGGTCAGCTCAACGATGAAGGCACGCCGGCAGGATTTGGACCAGAGGACCAGGTCTGGGCGCAGGTTGGTAGCTGCAATTTCGGGTGGGAAGGTGAGTCTCTGGGTGAGGTCCACACGCATTTCCCAATCCCGGGCTGCGTTCAGTGGGCCTGGATCCGGAGGAGGTGACTTGGTCCCTCTTCTCCCCTTCCCGAACGAAAAAGTTGTTTTCCGTGGGTTTGTAGTCTGGCCGTTTTGAGACATGGCATTGGTGGTCACCCTCCTGTTCTCCAGTTCGGCAGCCAAGCACTTCAACACCTGGTTGTGGCGCCAGGTGTATCTTCCCTGCGTTAGGCTGGTCTTGCAACCCACCAAGATGTGTTTGAGGATTGCCGGGGCTGCACACTGGAGACAGGCTGGGTCCTCTCCATACCAGACATGTAGGTTGGTTGGAGAGGGCAGGACATCATAAGTGGCTCTAATGATGAAGCTTAGCCTATTGGACTCCATGCTCCACAGATCGCTCCATGTGATATTCCTCCTCTCCACACCTTCCCATTTCGTCCAGCGGCCTTGCTGAGCTTGGGAGACTGCTGTGGCACACCTGGCTGCTTCCTCCTGGTGGCGCAACTGTTTCACAAATTGTTTACATGTACTACCAAAACATTAACTACAAAATGTCCCCGTTAGTCAAACAATTGACTTACCTTATTGATGACGAACAGATGAGAAGTATTCTCTTTGAAGATGGAAGGCGGGAGGAAAAAGGCTACATTCATCAACATACCTGCAAATGAGAAATTGTTTTAATAATCAAATGCAAACAACTCTAAACAATACATTCACTGAGAACTTGTTATGAATACAACAACATACAGGATGATGGAAAAAAAATCCACATGAATAATACAACAATAAAATATACTAAATAAACAATCCATGAATGTACTAAGGGATACATAAGCATGAAACACTTGCAGTGGCAGAGCAGGGACTGACCCTGTGATTCAATATGCATAGTACGGTGCTCTATTAGAGTTATGTCATAATGCAAATACTGTAAGTCCAACAGTGCAAGGATAGAGAGATCGCTTAGTCTCATCATAAGAACTAATGATTCTAGAACTACTTTTAGGTAGGTACTGTGAGTTGGAGTGTACCCTTTCTTTCAGCATCTATTGGAGTATTCTCAACATCCTGCAGGCATGAGGTCTTGAGATTGCTCTGTGGGGCCATCGACACGAGCTGACTGGCAAGTTTCCCGAATATAACTATACCTGCCCCATATACCATTATACCGAATATATACCTACTACCCCACATACCATTTCAGTTGCATGAAAATGACACAGAAATACAAACACGTCTTGTTTTATCCTTATTATTGTCATGGTCATTTATTGTGGAGACTTCAAATTCTAGGAAAACATTAACCTATTTAGTCCTAAAATGAATGCTAAAAACGCCTTTTAGGATCCTATGGCATTCTAGACTAAATAACCTAATTTCCTGAGGGTTTTCTGAAAAAAATACTAAAAATTGTCAACGTCTACCAAAATGTAATATCTAAGCCTCTGTAGCACCTAAAAACATGAAATAAAAAGCATGCTGCGCTACGCCAGCGCGAGAATCAATATGCAATGCAGCAGCCGGCGGGAGATAGAATGTTGCGTCGTGCAGCATCCGGCGCGAATGGGTTAATAAACTGATGTATTTGAAGAAGAAATAGTGACCGATACCAAATGAAACAAGAAAAAATGTTTTTTAATACCCTCAATATCACATTTTTCTGAAATCTAGGGCCCTTTCGAAAGTCAAGAGACATTTAGTACGGATTAAATTGTTTACACATGCTTATTATGAGTTGGTCTTCCACCCTAGAAAATTTGGGGAGGCTAGGGAATATATTTGCCAAGATATTAATGCCCAAACATGGCATGTGGCAGTGAGGGGTAAGGTGCCTTGCTCAAGGGCACTTCAGCCGCGCCTACTGGTCGGCAACCCTCCAGTTACAAGTCCGAAGAACTTCGGAACGCAAACTACAGGGCACTGATTGGCATGAGCTCTGGATGGATTGGCCAGACACTGCATGCCATCGCAGTCAATGTGCAACAAAGGTTTGTGAATTTCACAAACGGTTTTATTCCAGGCTTGTAATTTTGTACTGTTGTTAAAACAGCCGACCACACAACACGCTCTTCCTGGCATCACTGAACAGCATACGTACTTAAAAAAACTAAAGAAAAAGAAGAACATTTCTCATCTACAGCTAATGTGTGCAACAGCCGCCTACGGGACCAACACGCTACTTCCTTAGCAGCAAGGCAACGCAGTAATGGCAGCGCTGCTTTACTTCCGTGTTTCGCCGGATTTGTGTATACTTAGTGATTTGTGTTTTGTTTTTTGTTAAGATAAAAATCTTTACGTTACGGAGTAACAAAGACGAATGTTTTCCCCCCATTTTTGTTAGCGCTACAATGCCACCACTGATGTCACGCTAACTCTATGTTGTAACTTGAGCACTTGGAGCTTGACTGACAGTTCATTATAAAGCCTGGGACAGCTTGTAATTATACAGG
Organism: Alosa alosa; assembly: GCF_017589495.1. Lineage (NCBI taxonomy): Eukaryota > Metazoa > Chordata > Actinopteri > Clupeiformes > Clupeidae > Alosa > Alosa alosa. The sequence continues at coordinate 33,091,378 of NC_063196.1, read as the reverse complement.
ATAAACTATTCTCATGTCTTTTTTTTTTTTTCGTTTGAAGCCTCAATAAAATTAGTTTCAGTCTGTCACTAATAATCAGACAAATATAACTTTATTTTCTGAAAAGGGCCTGATTTCCATGGTCAAAGACTCCATCTGGTGGTAGTTTGGTGTGCTGCTGTGACTAGTAATGCAATGGCGTGGTCAAGTGCTCCCTCTGGCGGTTGCTCGGTGTACTTCTACAGAGAAGAATGTGATTTCACTGCTATACCGCCCTACAAAACCTTGCAATGTTTCATTGGCTTGTTCTACAAAATTCTGCTCCATGATTGGCTGAATTTCCCAGAGCGGAGTTTAAGTTCACCGACGTCTCTCTCACTGTAAAGTCATTCATTCACTAGTTGCTACTGATTTCAGCAAGGTAACGCAAAACTACCTGTGTCCGCGATAATTTCCCACAATTTCCCCACAGAATTAAAAGTGTACTGCAAATCTGTGAATTTTGTGTTTAAGCAACCACTATTTTCCAACGACAATGTGTTAAGTTAACGTTAATGGGTGGGGGGCAGGGCAATAGGTCACTGTCCAGCTACTGTAAAACCTAATGGTCTGATATCCTAATATTATCATTGACATTGAAAGTATTATCCCAACACCCCTAATGGGCTGATATCCTGACATTAACATTGATATTAACAGTGTTATCCCAACACCCCAGGGGAGGCAAACAGGTAATGTGCATTAACAGTGCAATTAGTCAGTGAAGTGCATTATAATGTGTTGTTTCTTGTCTTTCAGACCATTTCTGAACAGCTCGTGCCCTCGTCCTCTGGCTCCCAGTCTGTAGAAAGGCTGGGTGACACTTGTAAGCCCCTATACGACGCACGGGACCAAGAGAGTCGGACGGAAGTAATGTGTGTGTGTGTGTGTGTGTGTGTGTTGATTTAAGAAGGTTCAGGTTGATTTCAGGAACACAAAACTAATTGCTGGGAGTTTGTACTTTTCCTGAATGCCAGCAGCCCTCATCTAAAATTTACAGTGGACTTTGATTATTCACAAATTAGCTTTTTGGATACTCTGATCATAAAAAAAACACATCAAATTGGTTACAGACTTATATAGAAAACCAACAGACAGTAATGCAATTTTACATGGTAAAAGTTTTCACCCCATGTCTTCCAATTAGTCAATTCAATAGACTACGCCGCATCTGCAGCTCATGCTGGCCATATCGTGCACAGATTTAGAACAAGACAATACAATGAAGAGTGGATTGGCGCTGCTGAGAGGTTCAACAATACCAGCCAAAATTAATGGCTTAATAAGAATTTCCTTATTTCCTTAAATTTCCCCTTGGAGATCAATAAAGTATCTATCGATCTAAGAGAAGGACTGAGCGTAAAAAGGGAGGGCCCCTTCAGTATTCTCCTTTGGGCAAAACCTTCCAAGACATAGTGCAGCAGCACTGGCACATTCTTAAGTCAGACCCCAGCCTAAAGTCAGTTTTCATGAACCCCCTCGTGTTGTATACAAACGTGCCAGAAACATACGGGACCACATAGAAAGTGGGAAGGCTGAAAACAAGTTGGTGGGACATCAGCTCTTACTATCAGCTGTTCCAGTGGACAATTATAAATGCAGCAACTGCGCACAATGTAGCTTTACCTTTGATGGTAATTTTGATACCATAGATTTAATAGAGACCCAGTCAGACCAATAGTATGAAAAATCAGGAACTTTATTTACAATGATGCGCATCAAGGGAGAGACAGCATGACTTCACCTAAAGATCCATCAGCTGCTCTAACTAGACAAGGAAATATTTAGGGTTTAAGTATCCTTCCAGGCTGACGGGAGATGGCATTGGTCATCCCATCTCACGTGGACTACACTGAATCAGACTCTGATTAGTGGCAACCTGGCAATCCGGAGCAGATAGCTACTGACGCAGCCATGCAGAACAGTGAAACACTGCAAATTCATAATATTCCCGCTTATCTTTAAATACATAGTCACACACAGATATACACAGGGACAGTACAGATATCATACAGTCATTACATAGAATCATACTTTTAGTATCAAAGTGACCCACTAATGAGAAATGCAGAACATTTAACCACATATTGGAATATTGGACATAATATATTCCACTTTCTCTCACCTTTAAATGTCATGTCATTTTTTCACCCATCCAGATTCTGGCAAAAAAAAATGACATAAAGGGCACTATTTCTTGCACAATTTAGCTTTTTTGTCTTGTTTTCTGTGTGCTTTGTTTATTTGTTTGTATGTCTGTGGATGTGGGGGTGACTGTATGTGTTTTTGATATGATACGTTGTTTTCTGTTGGGACTATGTTTATGGGTAGTACCTAAGTTAGATCTAAATATGTGTCAATTGGTTTGTACTGTATGTAGTTGAGATGTGTCCGATGGTAATTGGGTTAACAAGGTGGTTCAATCTTCTAATTGGCCTGATGAGGGCTGAGCCTACCTATGCTTCTTAATGTTGCTTGTGCACACTTGTTTTTAGGTCTGAAGAAGACCCTCATGGGTCGAAACGTTACGATAATAAAAAGTTCTACAACAGTGTGCAGGTCTCTATTCCTTTCTTAAGGTAACCTGAGAGAACCTGAGAAATTAACAGAGCGTAAGTTATGTCTTTTTGTCTTTATAACAGCAATTACAATCAGTATTAAAACCGTTTAAACTTTGCAGAATATTAAGATAACTATATTGTGGTTAGCATGTAATTGCCATTTAAATGACTTCAGTGTACTCTCATAAGGACCTGTCAAATCCTGACAACCCCCAAAAAAAAATGCATAAAACTAAAATCGGACAACATTGTAATCTCTGTTAGACCATTGGGTAGCTGTGATATAAATGCTGTAACGAAATTCGAAGTGTAAATCAGTGTATTTTGTGTTTAAAAGAGGAGCCATGCATAGTTTATTGCAAGATGATAGCAATGGTTTGCTGATTTTTCTGTGTTTTTTTCCCTTTGCTCGGTTACAGCTACGTGGCATGGTCATCCACGGTTTTCAGCAGTGTATGGCCCATCTAAGCAGCTGTCACTGGATGAAATGACCATTGCATTCAAAGGGAAATCCACACTCAAAATGTATAACCCAAACAAACCAGACAAATATGGTTACAAAGTATTTGTTCTGAGTGAAGCAAAGTCAGGCTATGTGCTACAGTGGTCCATGTACACCGGACAAAATAGGCCTAATGCTGATTTCGGTGCCACACACCTTGTTGTCCGAGAGCGAAATACGGGGACCTCAGCGAGCAAGCGGTGCTGGCCGAAAGCGAGCTCCAGATCGGCCAGTACCGCGGGCAAACCTTTCAGTGGCTGCTGAGCAATGCTGTGGGGTACGCCGTCAAAATCTTGGGGTCCCACCAGAAGGAGAGAGAGGGAGGGAACACCACAACTACGCCCCAGATGCAGAACAAGGACGCCCTTGCCTCCTACGCCCGGCTGTATGACGCGCGGGACCAAGAGAGTCAAACGTAAGTAGTGTGTGTGTGTTGATTTTGATTGTGTGTGTGTGTGTGTGTTTTTGCTGATTTTATGTGTTTTCCCCCCTTTGCTCGGTTACAGCTACGTGGCATGGATTCGCAAGCAGAAGGTGGGAGCTCGGTCCAGGATGGAGGCCCTGAAGATGTATGTGCTCGCTCGGGACAAGGAGCCCAAGACCGCACCTGAGCCAGCACATGTCCTCCCACCACCAGGTAACAGCACCGTCTACAAAACAGCCTGTGAGGTTGTTTCCGTAGGTTATTCTTTGCCTCCAGGCGCCTCCTCCTCGGACTCGAGCGACACTGAACTGCTTGCTGCCGCCATCGAGGTCGACTCTCCCTCTCCGTAAGTATACATTTTATTGTAAATACACTTGTAATGCATGTGTAATGCAAGTACTAATGCTGATATGTGTTGTCAGGCATATACAGGGACGCCCCACCAGCCGTGGTCCCCTCTTCCTCTCTCTCAGCAGCCACTGGAAGGACCAGGAGTGGCTCTTCTGCAGACTGCCTCCGGCAAAGAGGTACGTATGATGTGAGTGTGTATGATGTGTGTGTATATGTGTGTTTGTCTGCTGCACATTCAGCTCACTAACTGTGTGTCTCTGCTGTGTGTGTTTCAGCTGCTTCCCCTCAGCTGGAGGCAGACGCTTCCTGAAGAGCAGCAGGAGTGGGTGGGCTGAAGCTGTGGTGGTATCCGCCAGACGCCCGGCCCCTCTACACGCAGCCCCCGCCACACAGCCCACGCCTTCTTCCAGCGCCCATTCTTTCTGTGGATGCCCTACAGGATGTGGGCATACCACCTCACGTGCCCTGCCTGTGGGCGCAAACTGATGGGCGCTGGACTATACAGGACCGTCCGGAGGGTCCTGGACAGGAGTGGGTGGTACCATATGGGTACAGATTACCTTCAGTCAGGGTTCCCGCGGGTCCTTAAAAAGTCTTAAATACAACTTTTGGTTTTTAAGGCCTAGAAAAGTCTTAAATTGTCTGGAATGTCTTGAATTTTTTCGAAAAGGACGTATTAAATTTGTGTATGGGACCGCCAGCGAGTGTGAGAGAGCGAGTGAAATGTCTCCATCTGGTTTCGTGTATTTTTTTAAACGGAAATGTATAGTGACTATAAGGCTACTGAAGGAAGTGTAGTGGTTGCAGAGTGAAGATGTTTTCACGGGTTGTTAAAGGTGTGAAAATGGTAAGAATATGTAAAAATATGGCTTACGTTTTCGTGGTATAGCCGAGGCGTGAGAGATACGTAGGCCTAGGTAGCCTACGCGAGTGGTAGCGGGAGAAAGAGCTGGGTAAGCCAGTTAGCGATAGGGTGGCCATTCGTTCGGATTTAGGCCGGACAGTTTAAAAGTCCTGTCCAGCGCAGCCTCAAGCCGGACGCTCATTTGTCCTCCTTTTTGGAGTTGCGCTGGGCTTCTAGAATCTTTGCTCGGACGCAGCATCGTTTCACAAACTATGGACGCAAAGACTCCTGGTCAAATTATGCGTGGTGCTTCTGTCACTCATCTGATAATTTGCTGCGCAATTTATGAAGGAACCACGGACCGACAGAAAAAGAAAACAAACGTTTTCTCAATCGGGAGGAAATGCACATTAAGTGTATCTGTTTGCATCTCTCCAGCGTGTTTTGCTGGCTTAGCCTAAGTAAAAATCTGTCTAAGTTATAATAGCCTACCTGTAATATCGGTCTGCAGCTTGCTTGCCAGCCTTTCCCAGTACTTCGCAAATGTTGGCGGCGAAAGAATGTCGGTGACTGGCTAAAAAAAACGCATCTGTAAGTGAGTTCATATTACGTGCGTGATTGAGATGAAACCAGCAGTTTTTCAGCAGGAACATGCGAGGAGGGGGTTTAACTTTTCCCATACATTTTTTTTGGACGTCGCCCGCCTGAGAGAGGCCAAGCAGTCCGTGGAGGGGCGGGACACCCGCATCAAACTGTCAGCCAAGGAGCTCGCTCGCCATGCGGGACACCTTCTGGAAGCTGGAGGACACCACGGGTGTCCCATTGATCGACCGCGCCCACATGGAGGAGATCTGGAGCACGCAGCGCCGCTACCTCGACTGCATCCAGGACCCAGAGGGGGTGGAGCTGTACACCCAGACGGGAGAGGTCACCAAGGGTGATGTGATGCTTCCCGTCTTCAGGTGTGCTCGAGACTCCACTTCCCTGGAGTCTTTCCACCTGCACCAGTGCCGCTTTCCCCACCACATTAACATGTTTTTTTTTGTTTTTCTTCTCACTAACTCTTTGCTCTGTTCCTCCCCCACGTTTTTACGTTTTCCAGGTGCATCTGCGAGTGATGTCCACTTCCAGGTGTACCTGCTGGAGGGCCTGGTGCGGTGACCGTGGGGGAGCGGCAGTCGAGGGAGGACGACGTGTGGCGTTGCTACAATGCCCAACTGCAGCACAGCTTCAACCAGCTGGCCCAGGAGTTCAAGGGGGTCACGCTGGTTGAATCCTACACACAGCCCAGGAAGTACACAGGTACAGAGAGATCAGCGACAGACAGTGCTGTTGCTGTCTTGTGGCATCTGCTAATGTGTGTGTGTCTTTCTCTCTCTCTCTCTGCAGGGGAAGTCTTATGGGTGGACTCCCAGTCGGGCGCTGTGCTGCAGGATCTGGAGGATCCAGACGCTCCGGATGGGACAGACGAGGCTGAGGAGGAGCAGGACCGCACTGATGAGGGCTTCCAGGAAGAGGAGGAGGAGCCAGAGGAGATCAGTCTCCTCGCATACCACAGCGCTCTCCTCCAGGAGCCCCACAGTGTCGGAGAGGCCTCGTCATCCCTCGTATTTTTTTAATTTTTTTAAAACAAGGGCGTTATGACATGCATCAGCCGCTGTTTACATGCCGAACATGTCAGCAGCAATGGTCTCCTGACTTCATGGACCTTCCAAAGAGTGGTTACTGGACAGCATCCACCAGCTCTTCCACACTGGACCTCCTCAACTCATTTCACCAGCTGAAAGTTATCTCGCCAGCATTTTCCAGACAAGCTTTTGCAAAGTTGCTGGAACATCATACCACGTGTGGTGGAAGAGGAAGTGTTATATATCATATTGTTGAATATTCCTATTGCTCATTCAAGGGAGGTCTGATGTGCTGCATTGCACCTTTGACCTATCCTGCTTGCACCCCTGAAATGCTGGCAGTGTTAGCAGACGGTAATAGAAAATTGTAGATTTTAGCGAAACAGAAGGTCCTTATTTTCTTCTAGTGATTTTATAGAATTATCACCTTATTTATCTATTTTATGGATGAATGTTCTATCCTTTTTCTTCTTTATTCCAGTTCTGAGCACTCTTCATTTTTTTGAAGGGCTCTCTGGTAGCTGAAGACAGCTCAGTTTCGGATTTTGTCAACACCATTCAGAAAGCTGTAACAAAAAGTTTTTGCTTTTTACTGTTTAAGTGTAACTCTCGCCACAATGCATCCTAGGGTGCTTTAGTGAATGTACCCGAGTCAAAGTTTCGTTTAAAGGCATAATTACGTTCGAACCGCCACTTTTAAGCTTGTCCGTCTTGTCCTTTTCGGGTGAAATGGCCTTTTGAATGGCCTATTTTGGGTGTTGTATGTGGTGCACTTTGGCAGAAGAGACGTTCTCCTTACACGGTCTTTAAAGATCAAAATATTCAGAATGCCGTGACGTGAATTGGCCTTCCTTTTCATTCTCAAAGTAGGTTAAAATTTCATGTTCATCAGCACGATTTTCAAAATCTCTCGGGGGAGAAACCCCCGAACAAAAAGGTCTCTAACTTCTGGGCTCTAGCCCCGAATGTTTTAAATAGCTAGCGACGCCCCTGGTCATATTCGCTGAGGTGTGGACTTGTTGTCATGATTACACTGTGTTCTAAATTTTATGCAAATTGGATTTAAGTGTTAAACATTTATTTTTTTTGTTTTTCAGTTAAACTCATGGATGGATCTCAGGGCTCTTTGGATCATTGAAATCAATCTCAGACACCTGTGATAATTAGTTTGTCAGGTGAGCTCAATCAAAGAAAAACTACTTAAGAAGGATGTTCCACATTATTAAGCATGCCACAGGTTTCAAGCAGTATGGGAAACAAAAAGGATCTCTCTGCTGCTGAAAAGCGTGAAATTGTGCACTACCTTGGACAAGGTATGACATGGATATTTCTCGAAAACATACATGATGATCGTACTGTGAAGAAATTTGTCACTGATTCAGAGCAGACGGGTTCATTGGGAGGTTTGTTCAATAAAATTTTAATTATTATATAACGGTTGATGACTTGAAAATTATACTGACTGTCATTTGCATCAACTTTTTCGGAAAATCTGAGCAAAAATGTATGTGTGCATAATAACTTGCAATGCAGTGTAATAATGTATTGTTTTCTGTTTTTTTTTCCTTATAAGGTACAACCAGAGGAGCAAGGCGATGATGAAGGGACACCATCGCAGTGTGCCGCGCACACAGCCACGAGGGCAAGACGCTCGCCGGGGTCCGCATCAACCGCTGGGGTGCCGTCATGAGGGACTACAAACAGATCCAGGACAACGTGGTCAACTGACCTGCCCTCATGGCGAGCACCCGGATCCAGCTGTTTGATGTTAATCAGCAGATCCTGTCGATGTGGTAAGTCAATATACTTTGGCTCACAGCACTGATGTTGATAATGTTATGATCTATACCTTTGTCGGAATAATGCATAATATTAAAATCTGAAGACGTAGTTATCTTCGTAAGACCCTTGGGTAGCTGTGATGTAAATGCTGTAGCGAAATTCCAAGTGTAAATCTGTTTATTTTGTGTTTGTGGCAGTATGTTATGTTAAGTTAACGTTAATGGGTGGGGGGAGGGCAGTAGGTCACTGTCCAGCTATTGTGAAACCTAATGGTCTGATATCCTGACATTATTATATTAACAGTGTTATCCCAACACCCCAGGTGAGGCTAACAGATAATGTGTATTACAATGTTTTGTTTCTTTTTGTCTTTCAGAAAATGTCAGGTGATCAGGTGGTGCCCTCTGGCTCCCAGTCTATGGAAGAGCTGGGCAACACGGTGGTGGGGTTTGGTGCATATTCACACCACACCTTTAGGTCCCTGTACAACGTGCAGGACGAAGAGAGTCGAATGTAAGTAGTAGTGTGTGTGTGTGTGTGTGTGTGTGTGTGTGTGTGTTGATTTAATGTGTGTTTTTCCCCCTTTGCTCTTTTACAGCTATCTGGATTGGGTACGACAGCTGACGGTGATAGCTGAGTCCAGGATAGGCCGTCTGAGGAGCTAGGTGCCTTCTCCTCGAACCCACCACCTGACGCTGTAGTGCCTGAGCGCTGAGGTCAACTCTCCCCGTAAGTATACATTTTGATGTGAATACACTTGTAATGCATGTGTACTACACCGTGCTAACGCTGACATGTGTCGCCAGGCACGTACAGGGGCGCCCCACCAGCCGTGGCCTTCTTCTACTAAATTCTGCTCCGACTGAATTTCGTTAAAGTTCACAGATGCACTCCCTAAGGTCATTCATTAATTTCATTCACTCAGCAGGAGTCACGAGAGCAAGGAAAGAAATTCACTGCACGTATTTAATGTGCTGTAATGTACTTTAATGTACCTGTCAAATCAAAGAAAAAAAAGCAAAATATGCATAAAACTAAGATATGAAAACGTGGTTGTCTTTGTAAGACCCTTGGGTAGCTGTGATATAAATGGTGTAACGAAATTCAAAGCTTAAATACACACATTTTATGTTTAAAGTGTAACCGCAAACGTTTCCAATAGGAATGAATGGAAAACACAGCCTCTTAACGAGACATGTACAGTTTGGAATAAACCATAAAACTACAATGGGACGACGTTTTTAACTTTCTTAGACCCTTGGGTAGCTGTTATATAAATGCTGTAAACCTGTGTATTTTGTGATTAAAACGCAACCGCTATGTTCCTTTGGCAGTATGTTAAGTTAACGTTAATGGGTGGGGGGCAGGGCAATAGGTCACTGTCCAGCTACTGTAAAACCTAATGGGCTGATATCCTGACATTAACATTGATATTAACAGGGTTATCCCAACACCCCAGGGGAGGCAAACAGGTAATGTGTATTAACAGTACAATTAGTCAGTGAAGTGTTTTGTTTCTTCTTATCTTTCAGACAATGTCTTTCCACCCAATTTTCCGCTTTGAGCCCTCGTCCTCTGAGCTCACCCTTCGGCCCTCTGCAGCCGCTGAAATATTTCTCAAGCAGGGCTCTGCCAGTGGCGGGCAGGTGAAGAGGGCCGATGTGGTTCGAGCCGAGGCGAGGGCAAGAGCATGGAGCAAACACGCGGAAAACAGCGAGCAAGCGGTGCTGGCCGAAAGCGAGCTCCAGATCGGCCAGTACCGCGGCCAAAACTTCCAGTGGCTGCTGAGTAACAACGTGGGGTTCGCTGTTAAGATCTTGGCGTCCCACCAGAAGGAGAGAGAGGGAGGGGACACCACAACTACGCCCCAGATGCAGAACAAGGACGCCCTTGCCTCCTACGCCGGGCTGTACCCACCCATAGTGACGCCCGTCGCCAGGCGTAGGTTGTGCGAGGGCTCCCTGTCTGCAGGGGCGGGGCTGGGCGACATGCTGGTGGGGTTTGGTGCGCACAGCCAACGCACCTACAAGTCCCTGTATGACGCGCGGGACCAAGAGAGTCAAACGTAAGTAGTGTGTGTGTGTGTGTGTTGATTTTGATTGTGTGTGTGTGTGTTTTTGCTGATTTTGTGTGTTTTCCCCCCTTTGCTCGGTTACAGCTACGTGGCATGGATACGCAAGCAGAAGGTGGGAGCTCGGTCCAGGATGGAGGCCCTGAAAATGTATGTGCCGGCTCGGGACAAGGAGCCCAAGACCGCACCTGAGCCAGCACATGTCCTCCCACCACCAGGTAACAGCACCGTCTACAAAACAGCCTGTGAGGTGCTTTTCACAACACACCAGTGCTTCATCATGTTATTCTTTGCCTCCAGGCGCCTCCTCCTCAGACCCGAGCGACACTGAACTACTTGCTGCCGCCGCCATCGAGGTCGACTCTCCCTCTCCGTAAGTATACATTTTATTGTAAATACACTTGTAATGCATGTGTAATGCAAGTACTAATGCTGATATGTGTTGTCAGGCATGTACAGGGACGCCCCACCAGCCGTGGTCCCCTCTTCCTCTCTCTCAGCAGCCACTGGAAGGACCAGGAGTGGCTCTTCAGCAGACTGCCTCCGGCAAAGAGGTACGTATGATGTGAGTGTGTATGATGTGTGTGTATATGTGTGTTTGTCTGCTGCACATTCAGCTCATTAACTGTGTGTTTCAGCTGCTTCCCCTCAGCTGGAGGCAGACACTTCCTGAAGAGCAGCAGGAGTGGGTGGGCTGAAGCTGTGGTGGTATCCGCCAGACGCCCGGCCCCTCTACACGCAGCCCCCGCCACACAGCCCACGCCTTCTTCCAGCGCCCATTCTTTCTGTGGATGCCCTACAGGATGTGGGCATACCACCTCACGTGCTTTGCCTGTGGGCGCAAACTGATGGGCGCTGGACTATACAGGACCGTCCGGAGGGTCCTGGACAGGAGTGGGAGGTACCATATGGGTACAGATTACCTTCAGTGCCCCTCCTGTCACAAGAAGGTCACAGGCTGTTCGCAGGACATCTTGGAGCAGCTGGACATTGCGTACCGCGAACAATTTCCAGCTGTTCTGACGTACAAGTATGTCAGTTTAAGTCATTCAACATTCACTCAACATGCATTTTTTTCTGTTGATTGTTCTCTGTACTTAAAGAAGCCCTATGCAAGTCTGGTTATTCCTTCGCTGTTTCTGGGTTTTCGCCTGATTTTGCCTGCATTTTTTTTCACGACATAGTCTCTGCAGCTTCGGTAGCAAAGTGACTGCTACGCTTAAACCCCCACTAGCTAGCGAAAGCAAGCCATCAAGAAACCAAGCTAAACACATACAGGGCTCACAATAAAAAACGGTCGAGCAAACACATTGTTCAAGAGACTATCAAACCACATTACAAAACGGTTTACCCAAGGGTAGGCTACTTACAATTTCAGCAGCAACAAAGCCAAGTCGGAGTCCGCTTTGCAGTCTTCTTAGAAACTACAATCGTATTACATTTTCGCTAGGCCTTCCGCCGAAGTCACATCCGATTTCTTCGGTCCGGGACCAGAAAGTTGCATATTCGCTTTTTTTCCGCTGAGAAGCACTAGGGGAGACGAAGACCCACCAAACGACCAAAAAGTGTTGTAGAACCATCAGAACGACTCTCAACCTGCATAATTAAGGTCATTTTTGCTAAAATTGTTGCATAGGGCCTCTTTAACTATATTTTTCTGTACTCTCTGTACACTCTCTGTGTTCTGTTTCCATCACAGGTTGTCCTGCGACAGAGCGGTGAGTGGGCTGCTAAAGGAGCGCACCTTGGGCAACGGTGTGGCTCGGCTTTCCCTGCCTCCCTGGTGGAGCAGCACACCAGGAAGTAGATGAGCAAATGATGAATATCTTCCGCGTTCACAAAACCTGAGGGCACGGAAAGATATTGCATCCGGAGCGGTACCGCAAAGGCCCCAAGGTCATGTACGTTGACCGGGACTACTGTGTCACCGTGGGAACGTCAGCAGTGCACAAGATGTACCACGAGCTGGTGGTCAGGCTTGACGTGTGGCACCTCATGCGACGTTTCGCGAGGGGTGTCACCACAGACAGCCACCAGCTCTATGGCCTCTTCATGGCGAGGATTTCCTTCGCCATCTTCGAGTGGGACGACGAGGACGTCGCCCGCCTGAGAGAGGCCAAGCAGTCCGTGGAGGGAAGGGACGTCCACATCAAACTGTCAGCCAAGGAGCTCGCTCGCCATTGTCGCCGCCATGCGGGGACACCTTCTGGAAGCTGACGGACACCACGGGCGTCCCATTGATCGACTGCTCCACTGCATGGAGGAGATCTGGAGCATACAGCGCCGCTACCTCGACTGCATCCAGGACCCAGAGGGGGTGGAGCTGTACACCCAGACGGGAGAGGTCACCAAGGGTGGTGTGATGCTTCCCGTCTTCAGGTGTGCTCGAGGCTCCACTTCCCTGGAGTCTTTCCACCTGCACCAGTGCCGCTTTTCCCACCACATTAACATGTTTTTTTTTTGTTTTTCTTCTCACTAAGTCTTTGCTCTTTTCCTCCCCCACGTTTTTACGTTTTCCAGGTGCATCTGTGAGTGATGTCCACTTCCAGGTGTACCTGCTGGAGGGCCTGGTGTGGTGGAACGAGGACCGTGGCAGAGCGGCAGTCGAGGGAGGACTATGAGCAGTGCTGCGTTGCTACAGTGCCCAACTGCAGCACCGCTTCAACCAGCTGGCCCAGAAGTTCAAGGGGGTCACGCTGGTTGAATCCTACACACAGCCCAGGGAGTACACAGGTACAGAGAGATCAGCGACAGACAGTGTTTGCTGCTGTCTTGTGGCATCCCTCGTAGGGCGTTATGACATGCATCAGCCGCTGTTTACATGCCAAACATGTCAGCAGCAATGGTCTCCTGACTTCATGGACCGTCTAAAGAGTGGTTATTGGACAGCATCCACCTGATGTGCTGCATTGCACCTTTGACCTGTCCTGCTTGCACCCCTGAAATGCTGGCAGTGTCAGTAGACGGTAATAGAAAATTGTAGATTTTAGCGAAACAGAAGGTCCTTATTTTCTTCTAGTGATTTTATAGAATTATCACCTTATTTATCTATTTTATGGATGGATGTTCTATTGTTTCTTCTTTCTTCCTGTTCTGAGCACTCTTCATTTTTTTGAAGGGCTCTTTGGTAGCTGAAGACAGCTCAGTTTCGGATTTTGTCAACACCATTCAGAAAGCTGTAAAACATGCAAGTTTTTACTGTAAAAGTGTAACTCTCGCCACAATGCATCCTAGGGTGCTTTAGTGAATGTACCCGAGTCAAAGTTTCGTTTAAAGGCATAATTACGTTCGGACCGCCACTTTTAAGCTCGTCCGTCTTGTCCTTTTCGGGTGAAATGGCCTTTTGAATGGGAATCCTTGGGGCACTACTATTTTTACCACGTCAACATCGCTATTTTTAAAACACTAAGAAGGCTCGACACAACATGGAAACTTTGATCGAAGTACCATCAGTGTCAAGTTACGCTTTAAAGGTAAACTATGCAGTATTGGCAATTTCCTTACTGTTTTCTTGGTTTTTGCTTCTTTTTCGCTGGCTCTGTCATGATGAATGTCTGAGAAACTCCATCGCTACCTTTTTCTAGCCGGTGCCTGGCGTCTATGTGTATTTGAATTCAGTAAAGCAATTTGTTACACTTGTTATACTTCCTGACACTGAGGCCACAGTCAACAATCTCAGACACTTGTGATAATTAGTTTGTCCGGTGAGCTCAATCAAAGAAAAACTACTTAAGAAGGATGTTCCACATTATATTAAGCATGCCACAGGTTTCAAGCAGTATGGGAAACAAAAAGGATCTCTCTGCTGCTGAAAAGCGTGAAATTGTGCACTACCTTGGACAAGGTATGAAAACATTGGATATTTCTCGAAAACATACATGATGATCGTACTGTGAAAAAATTTGTCACTGATTCAGAGCAGACGGGTTCATTGGGAGGTTTGTTCAATAAAATTTGAATTATTATATAACGGTTGATGACTTGAAAATTATACTGACTGTCATTTGCATCAACTTTTTCGGAAAATCTGAGCAAAAATGTATGTGTGCATAATAATTTGGAATGCAGTGTAATAATGTATTGTTTTCTGTTTTTTTTTTTTTTCTTATAAGGCACAACCAGAGGAGCAAGGCGATGATAAGGGACCATCGCAGTGCCGCCGCGACACAGCCATCGGAGGGCAAGACGCCTCGGGCCGGGTCCCGATCAACCGCTGGGGTGCCGCCATGAGGGACTACAAACAGATCCAGGACAACGTGGTCAACTGACCTGCCCTCATGGCGAGCACCCGGATCCAGCTGTTTGATGTTAATCAGCAGATCCTGTCGATGTGGTAAGTCAATATACTTTGGCTCACAGCACTGATGTTGATAATGTTATGATTTATACCTTTGTCGGAATAATGCATAATATTAAAATCTGAAGACGTAGTTATCTTCGTAAGACCCTTGGGTAGCTGTGATGTAAATGCTGTAGCGAAATTCCAAGTGTAAATCTGTTTATTTTGTGTTTGTGGCAGTATGTTATGTTAAGTTAACGTTAATGGGTGGGGGGGAGGGCAGTAGGTCACTGTCCAGCTATTGTGAAACCTAATGGTCTGATATCCTGACATTATTATATTAACAGTGTTATCCCAACACCCCAGGTGAGGCTAACAGATAATGTGTATTAACAGTGCAATTAGTCAGTGCAGTGTATTACAATGTTTTGTTTCTTTTTGTCTTTCAGAAAATTTCAGGTGATCAGGTGGTGCCCTCTGGCTCCCAGTCTATGGAAGAGCTGGGCAACACGGTGGTGGGGTTTGGTGCATATTCACACCACACCTTTAGGTCCCTGTACAATGTGCAGGACGAAGAGAGTCGAATGTAAGTAGTAGTGTGTGTGTGTGTGTGTGTGTGTGTGTGTGTGTTTGTTGATTTAATGTGTGTTTGTGTGTTTTTCCCCCTTTGCTCTTTTACAGCTGTCTGGATTGGGTACGACAGCTGACGGTGATGGCTGAGTCCAGGATAGGCCGTCTGAGGAGCTAGGTGCCTCCTCCTCGGATCCACCACCTGACGCTGTAGTGCCTGAGCGCTGAGGTCAACTCTCCCCGTAAGTATACATTTTGATGTGAATACACTTGTAATGCATGTGTAATACACCGTGCTAATGCTGATATGTGTTGTCAGGCACATACAGGGGCACCCCACCAGCCGTGGCCTTCGTCTACTAAATTCTGCTCCGACTGAATTTCGTTCACGGACGCACTCCCTAAGGCAGAGGTGGGCAAACTTTTTGGCTCAAGGGCCACATTGGGTTTTAAAAATAGGCCGGCGGGCCGCACAACGTTATGTCTTTTTAACAGCAATTACAATCAGTATTAAAACGGCTTAATATTCTGCAAAGTTTAAACAAACTTTATATTGCGATTAGCAATTAGGTATGTCATTACCATTTAAATGACTTTAATGTGCTGTAATGTACTTTAATGTACCTGTCAAATCAAAGAAAAAAAAGCAAAATATCCATAAAACTAAGATCTGAAAAGGTGGTTTTCTTTGTAAGACCCTTGGGTAGCTATGATATAAATGGTATAACGAAATTCAAAGCTTAAATACACACATTTTATGTTTAAAGTGTAACCGCAAACGTTTCCAATAGGAATGAATGGAAAACAAAGCCTCGTAACGAGACATGTACAGTTCGGAATAAACCATAAAACTACAATGGGACGACGTTTTTAACTTTCTTAGACCCTTGGGTAGCTGTTATATAAATGCTGTAACTCGAAATGTAAATGCTGAAATTCGAAGTGTAAACCTGTGTATTTTGTGATTAAAACGCAACCGCTATGTTCCTTTGGCAGTATGTTAAGTTAACGTTAATGGGTGGGGGGCAGGGCAATAGGTCACTGTCCAGCTACTGTAAAACCTAATGGGCTGATATCCTGACATTAACATTGATATTAACAGGGTTATCCCAACACCCCAGGGGAGGCAAACAGGTAATGTGTATTAACAGTACAATAGTCAGTGAAGTGTTTTGTTTCTTATCTTTCAGACAATGTCTTTCCACCCCGTGTTTCGCTTTGAGCCCTCGTCCTCTGAGCTCACCCTTCGGCCCTCTGCAGCCGCTGAAATATTTCTCAAGCAGGGCTCTGTCAGTGGCGGGCAGGTGAAGAGGGCCGATGTGGTTCGAGCCGAGGCGAGGGCAAGAGCATGGAGCAAGTATGCGGACAACAGCGAGCAAGCAGTGCTGGCCGAAAGTGAGCTCCAGATCGGCCAGTACGGCGGCCAAACCTTCCAGTGGCTGCTGAGTAACAATGTGGGGTTCGCTGGTCCCACCAGAAGGAGAGAGAGGGAGGGGACACCACAACTACGCCCCAGATGCTGAACAAGGACGCCCTTGCCTCCTACGCCCGGCTGTATGACGCGCGGGACCAAGAGAGTCGAACGTAAGTAGTGTGTGTGTGTGTTTGCTGATTTTTCTGTGCCCATCGCAGGTTGCGAGGGCTCCCTGTCTGCCGCGCGGGACCAAGAGAGTCGAACGTAAGTAGTGTGTGTGTGTTGATTTTGATTGTGTGTGTGTGTGTGTGTTTGCTGATTTTTCTGTGCCCATCGCAGGTTGCGAGGGCTCCCTGTCTGCCGCGCGGGACCAAGAGAGTCGAACGTAAGTAGTGTGTGTGTTTTTGCTGATTTTGTGTTTTTCCCCCTCTGTTACAGCTACGTGATACGAGTTCAGGCCGGCGACAGACGAGAGCGCCGACGAACTCGGCAGCAGCGAGGACTGCAGCAGTGTGGGAGCCGCGCGGGCAGCAGTGCAAGTTGGGGAGGGCCCGGAGCGGCTGCCCATACCGGGGGAATACGTGCGTGAGTTGGCGGCTCACCTCTGGCCCTCGCCCAGGCTGCTGGTCTGCCCGAGACGGGGCCCTGTTGCTGCTGGAGAGATAGAGGCGGCGAGGTGGAGCGGAAGCCTGGGCGGACGCGCCTGGTTTGTGCCGGGTTGGGACCCGGAGCGGCAGTCGAGAGGGGACTACGAGCAGCGCTGCGTTGCTACAGTGCCCAACTGCAGCACAGCTTCAACCAGCTGGCCCAGGAGTTCAAGGGGAAAACAGAACACCTTTATGACTGGTTGCCTTGCAAGTAATGTGGCAAACATTGCTTGATAAAGGCACAACACGGTGACCGAAACGTTGCAATATTTCAAAACTGGATAAACCGACAAATAACTCATGGACCAAGGTCCGCGAGGCGAGGGCGAATTACCTCACGTATTAAGATCCACCTAGAACGTACAGAGAACCCCCCCCCCCAAGTGTTAGAGCCTGCTATAGTCAGTCACTAACACTTTCCCTCTCCCTCTCTCCAGTGTCGTCCTGGGTCAGGGGGCGGGAGCGGCACAGCCTCCCAAAGCCAGCAGGCTTGTCGAAGCCATCATGCTGGAGTTGTGCCGCGTACACCGCCACGAGGGCAAGACGCTCGCCGGGGTCCGCATCAACCGCTGGGGTGCCGTCATGAGGGACTACAAACAGATCCAGGACAACGTGGTCAACTGACCTGCCCTCATGGCGAGCACCCGGATCCAGCTGTTTGATGTTAATCAGCAGATCCTGTCGATGTGGTAAGTCAATATACTTTGGCTCACAGCACTGATGTTGATAATGATTTATAGCTTTGTCGTGATTAATAATGTAATTTTTTCTGTCTTTTTTTCTTGTAAGGCACAACCAGAGGAGCAAGGCGATGATGTGGGACACCATTACCATTGCAGTCCCAGGGCCCAGCGCTCCCCAGACTGCAGCGGAGCGCCTGCCTGCCCCGCGGACTCTGCTGCAGCAGCCCCAACAGCCAGACCACCCCCTCCAGCACCGCCTGCCCGCAGACACCTCTGGTCTGGCCCCTGAGCTGTACGACGTCATCGCCGCCCTCCAAAGTGCCACATCCTCCTCCTCCGCAATGGACACCATCTCGTCCACCAGTGGCACGCCGGCTCCCTCGACCAGTACCGCTGCAGCCACCGTTCCACCCATCGCTGGAGCCATCCCCCGCTCTACTGCCTGGAGGCACAAGATCCAGGCAGAGCAGGAGCGTCGTGCTCGGGAGGAATGGCTCCTCCTCAAGCCCTTCAAAAAGGTCTCCCGATTTCAATGTAGGCGCTGTGGCCAGCCTAAGACCAGGGAGTACGGCCACAGCCGCTACAAACGGGAGACCTTTTGCGCCAGGGCCGACGGGGCAACAGTGGAGCAGTGGCTCCAAGAACTAAAGCGGCGAGAACACGAGGGGCCACTCCCACCACCCTGAGTGGACACTGTGTATATATATATATATATATATATATATATATATATATATATATATATTTTTTTTTATATAGTTATTATTTTAATAATTCATTTTATTGTTCATAAATTGAGACACTCCCACCACCCTGACTGGACATTGTACACACAATTTACGATGTACATAGTTAATAATTTTTTATAAATCATTTTATTGTTCAAAAACCCAACGTCTCCACTTTATTTATATCTTATGCCTTTAGGTCAGTTTCCCCGAGCACCACTGTAGCAGGCAGCTCACTAAGTCAGGATTACGGTATTACCCTACCATGACTTGGAGTTTGCTATTTCTGTTATTTGGATTCAATGAGTGAGACCAAAGTAAGTGTTCAAAATAAAACTTTAGGCTACTGTGTTCTCCTGATAACGTGAGTGGAATGGATTTAAAGGTCCAGTATGTAGGAAATAATGGAAAATAAACTGTAACCATTCCAAAAATACCATATGTTGTCAGAGAGTAAGGAAACACGATGAATTGAAGTAATGGCTTATTTGACAACATTAATCTAACCCGTAAAACCCATGAAAAAAAATTAGTAACGGGGCGGAATCTCTTGGAATTTTTGTTTATGTTTTGAACGATTAATTCTAGAATAGCGTATTAATAATGGGCTAGCGCGTCCTCCTGTTTGGGTTGCCAAATTAGCAAAGGCCAACTGTCAACAGCTGTCAGTTGTAGTCATGAACGCCTACGAGAGGCAGGAACATTTCCAAAATTAAAACAAGAAACAAATTAGGGCCTAAGTGGACATCTGAGGAGCTTCCTGAGATGGTGACGTCTTCGTCAAACGAAGAATATCAAGTCTGACGCAGAGCTGGCCATATTTCTCCACAACAGGTAGCCTAGGCTAAACTTCATCTGCATCGCTAACTTCAGCTAAATATGTTACGTTGGTTAG
Organism: Alosa alosa; assembly: GCF_017589495.1. Lineage (NCBI taxonomy): Eukaryota > Metazoa > Chordata > Actinopteri > Clupeiformes > Clupeidae > Alosa > Alosa alosa. The sequence goes on along the minus strand of NC_063196.1, from coordinate 33,071,981 downwards.
AGAGGTATTTTGTTTTCACTGTTTCCGTAATGTGTAGCTGGGTCATAGTTGGAGAAACGTTAAAGCTAACTAGCAACTAACGTTATTAGCTAAGTCTTCATTACATCTGGCAACCCAGAAGAGGCTCGCGTCTGGTAGTCTTGAGAACGTTCACCAGTGTTTTGATTTTGGCCTACAGAACGTTCGGTAACAATCCTACAAATCGCACCTTTAATGTGGGCGCGAACATAAAAAGATGCAGAGTGGCTAAATGATACAGTGCACGTTTTGCGGTGAAAATGTTCCGCCTTTTAAAATCAGATTTAGCCTAATCCGAATCACAGTTAAAACCATCAATTAGACAACAGAATCAGTAGGGTACCAGTTTTGTTTCATTGTACCAGGCCTACTGTATGTCAAAAGCAGGCTCGGATGAAGCTGGGAAGGATTAAACACACGGTTTCAACACCGCGTAATCAACCATGATAATTATGATATTTCAAAAGAAAAAACGGTAATTGTTGTCGCCAACGTTTTTATCGCGGTTTACCATTATACCGGTAATCGCTACATCCCTAGTCAAAACGTATCTTTTAGGTCGGGCCGCGGGCGGGCAGATAATTCATGTTGATGTGTCAGGTTACAACGGGTCCGGGCTTTAAAAGCCACAAGCCGGGTCAGTTTGTAATTTTTAGGCCCGTTGAGAACTCTGTACTGCTACTGCAGCCAGATACCGGTCCTCTGTTGTTTTCTCATGTTGGCCATCCAGGCTATTCTTTTTGTCCATCATGATGGCTTATCAAGCTAAGACAGGGCAGCCACACGCCAGACTGTCTCCCAGAGGTGCCTATAACTTTTTTTCTAAGAACACACCAAAACAAAAAAAACTATAAAAGTGGGTCAAAATAAGCAATAAATTAACACTCTTTTGGCTAAGTTTGCATGAGAATGCTCAGAATCTTTTTACTATAAGAGTGTTAACAGTTGATTTTCCAGTGCAGATCAGCAAGAAAACAGCCATTTCAGTTTCCATATTAATCCTTTGCTTAACTAGTTAGCTTAGCTAGTTATTGCCCACCTGTGACTGATATCTACACAACATCTGAGCCACCATTTGTTTGTGGGACAAAAGTAGGAGCATCTGGACAATTTGATCAACATATAGATCCACACAGGTAGGTACTTAGCAAGTTAATGGTTTTACATTGGAGCCTATGGCAAGTGTCCGCTACGAAAACGTAACAAAAATGCAACCTGTCTTTTTGTGAATATTATGAACCCTTTAAAAATCGGTATTTTTAAAACACTAGGAAGTCTCAACATGAAAATCACCAGGGTCTGTTTTACACACGAATTCGAGCATTAAGAACATTGCATTAAGAACAGCGTTTACTAATAAGAGGTTCTGAACAACTCACTTTTAGCAAGTTGTTCTCCCATAGCCGTCAACCCTTCCGTTTTTTCCGAGTTTGTTACATATTTTAACCTTTTTCCTGTTTTAATATTTTCCCGTAAATTATTCCGTATTTTAACAATCTCATAACATTAGCTCTACCATCAGACCTGTCAGTCTCTGTAATGTTGTGCTGTTGCTAACCCCTTGCCCTTCCAGCAAAACAGATGTTTTCAAAGCATCGTTTTGCTTGCTTGAAGGCGACCTTAGAGTGAGCCTATTTCAGATGACGCCGTGGTTGTCATGAGAGCAGGATTCATTTGCGCCTCCATAGTGTACGGCCGTACACACTGTGCTTTCTCGCAAGTAGAGAAAGAATTCCCCGTTTGTATATTCACTCCAAGTTGGCTTCTCTGCACTGTAGCCCATAAACTGCATGATAGGCTATTTATGTTTTTAGAATATAACCAAATGCCAATACCAAGTATAACCATTTGTTCAACTTTATGAAGAATTATTACGCAGTAGGCTACTTACAACGCAAACATTTTGTTTGCGCAGGAGAGCGAATGACGGCACACATAGGAATCGATACAAAACTTTAGCCTTTTTAGAGCTGTATAAAGTTGCCCAAAATGTTAGGCATGAATAAAGTACCGGTACTTTGTTGGCTACATTATTAGCTGACTAATGCACAGGCTTGCAATTGTGAAACGGAGTAATACTGCAACCCTTCCAATGTTGGGGGACGTATGTTGACATTTTCGCGTATTTTGGGTGAGAAACCCGGGAAATCTCCCTTATTTTCAATGCTCAATGTTGACAGCTATGTGTTCTCCACAACCCTGTCTATCACATCATCATAATCCATTTGAGTTGCACGTGCAATGGATATTTCTAAAGATTGCTGTAGGCTACAGTGGTGGTGACTAGCATCACAAGCCAAAACATCGCTAAGGTGCAGCTAAGAGTTTCAAGAGTGTTCCAGACCATTCTTATCAAGGAATGACGTTCTGAAGACATTTGTAGCAAAGTACGTGAAAATGTTAAGGTAAACATAGCATTGAGGCGGCTTTGGGAAACCAACCCCTGGTTCATTAGGATCTCTCTGACAACACCAGCATGAAGGCCTCCACATTTTCTTGTGACATTGGGCCCCTCAACCAATTCTTGATCAATTTCAATGTGGAAAAACATCCTACCTGAGAGCACGTGTAACGGTACCCAGTTGGTCCGTAGCTGTGCAGTATGTACGTTGGTAAACTTCCCTCCCGACACCTAAGTGCTGGCAAGAGAGCTAGCAGCCTAGGCTTGTTAGCTTGATTTCTAGCATCCTCGACTTCAGATCTCAGGTGCTGCTGTTTGCAGGCTCGAGTCTGGGTGTGTGCAGGGCTGAGTCATGCAGTTCGGGATCGGGAACTGAGGTTTGCGGGTTTGAGTACCATCTGGCACATCTGGGGACTTTCCTACACGTCCCTGCCCCCTTTTCCCTTTTTAGCCCTGAATAAAAATGTGAATATTCAACAAGACCCATGTTTGCTGAAGCATCCACACATAATGATGTGCAGACAGGAAAGTCTCAAAGTAAAGCAAGATTGTTGGGTTTCCAACATGAATCTCACAGGCAAAATGTTCAATGTAGTAACTACTAATACCACTACACAGAGAGCGACACTTACTAGCTATCCTGATGTCCATGTTAATAACTGGTGATAGCCCATGCCATGAGCAAACACAGTGAATAAGATAAGATAAGACTTTATTGATCCCACAATACTTGTCACAACAGCCCAGTAGTATTTAAATAGAGAGTAAGAAAGTTGTATACAGTATGCACAGCATACAAGCACACCTAAAAAAAAAAAAAAATCACATTCAAATGCAAGCTTTGAATAATGCAGAATTTTGCCTCACCAGTAATTTTGCATCACAATCAGTAACAAACTGGCATGACACCACTTCAGACGTTGTTTGTTTTTGTGAGCAGAAACACATCGTGATTATAATGGGCAAAAATGATGACGATCACTTGTGGGCCTCAAATTGCTCACTAAAATGACAAGCTAGAATCAAAACATACCCTGACTATCAAGCCACCAATTTGAGATTCATGTCTAATGTCATTTTGTATATGTACAATCGCCTTCGGTCTTCCCATTAAATCAATGCGTATGTTGTCTTGTGACAGCTTCTTTGTCAATCAATCAAGATAATCATTATAGCAATACATCTGTTGCAACAGGCTGCTGAACAAGTGTAACAGAGATCGTAATTCATCTGCCGCTCACGGCCCTCGAACCCGCCACCTCAACACATACCGGCATGGGAGTTGAACGCTCTAACCACTGAGCGCCCAGGCTTCCAACTCAGCAGTTAGAAGCATTCTTAAGGTTAGGGGTGTGAGGATTTACATGGGCAACTAGCATGCTAGCTCAGTTCGCCTCCGTTACACAAGCAGTAGGCTAAGTTAGGCTATGTGTGAATCTGAAACAGCAACGTCTGAATGTCATCAAACGCTATAGCTACATCGAAGGTTTGTAATCCATATGACCATTGTGTGTTGTCAAATAGGACCAACAAATTAAATATAAGTCTAACTCTGAGAAAACAAGCCAGACTTTTGCTACAGCTCACTGCATAACTTAACCAAGACTAAGATAGTATGTCGCCCGATCCATATCATGGTTGATTGGGCTGTATTAGAGAAAACAATATATCTATTGACATTTATATCGATAGTCTGCCTCGGGTGTAGTGGCAGGCTAACACATACTGATGACTTGCGCTAGCCTAGCACCTGCAAACTCTGCACCTAGAAGGACTGGATGAAATGTGTTAAACGGTCTACAGGTCTTTGTTTTTTTGTCATTGTGTAATGCCCGCCTCAACGGTTGTGATTGGTGCCTGGATTTAGGGACATTGGAAATGGGCTTGAATGGGCTTATGGCCAGACAGATCTGCAGAGTAAATCCCAAATTTGCCGGATGTTCGTCTGGGTTTTCCCAGGCTACCTTAAGATGTCATTTTAAGGTAAAATAAGGGCCTGTTTTACAAATTAAAGTGTGACTCCGTAGTTAAAGAAGCACTTTGCAACAATTTTAGCAAAAATGACCTTAATTATGCAGGTTGAGAATCGTTCCGATGGTTCTACACTTTCTGGGTCGTTTGGTGGGCGTTTAGTCTCCCCCTGTCGCTTCTCTGCTGAAAAACTGAATATGCAAATTTCTGTTCCCGGTCCGAACAAAACCGGATGTGACTTAGGGCCTCCTTACACCAAACAACTTTGACAAGATTTGGGAAAGATTCTTGAAAGATTAGAGTCTTTTAACGAATGCTTCTCATTCAAGCTTTATTCAAAAGACTACAATTTTTCAAGTCTTTCCCAAATCTTTGTCATAGTTGTTTGGTGTAAGGAGGTAGCAGAAGTATCCAGTCGCGCCTCGAAAATGTAGTCAGATTGCAAAACGGACTCCGACTTGGCTTTGTTGCTGTTGAAATTGTAAGTACCCTACCCTTGGGTGAACCTCGTTTTTTGTAATGTGATTTGATAGTCTCTTGAACAATGTGTTTGTTCGACCGTTTTATTGCGAGTCCTGTATGTGTTTAGCTTGGTTTCTTGATGGCTAGCTCGCTAGCTATAGTGGGGGTTTAGCGTAGCAGTCACTTGCTACCGAAGCTGCAGGGGGAGCTATGTCGTGAAAAATACAATCCCAAATCCAGCGAAAACCCAGAAACAGCGAAGGAATAACCAGACCTGCATAGTTCTTTAAAACAACCTAACTAACTATTTATGGTAGTTAACATCAAACTTTTGATTGAAAGCGATCTTTCGAAATCAACTTGGTGGTGTTTCCAGCAAGACTGTTATTTGCATCATCACTGAATGGGCTTACAGTGATGCTAACAGGGCAAGATGCCACATTGCTATTTTACACTATTGGTGTCAACAATAATCGATTCGGCGATGCAATGTGGGGCATGCACGATTCAGCAGTTGTCTGAGTTGGCTTCGTTACTGTGTGTGCAGTGTGCAGTTTTATTTTTATTGCTGGGCGCCTGGGTGGTTGTTCAATAGTGTGACTGTGATTACTGATTAATGTTTGCACAGGAGTTCAGGAAGTGCCCAGTCTCAGAGCTGCTATTTTACTGTGTGCACAATAACACTTATGGTCACTGCTGGAAAAAGTTGGCTGTTACTGATCTATTTAATCTAAAGCAGAGAAGAGAAACATTTCTCATTCAAAGCACTGAAACCAGTGATTTATGTTTTCTTTTTCAGGTTTGAAGAGGCCATATCCAATACCCTGTACCATTCAATTTTATTTAATTTAATGACTGCTATTTCTCCCATACGTTTAATGTGCTGCAATGTAACTGTGGGTCTTCCTCAGGCAAATGGCATTCAATAGTGGCTCAAGCATATACATAGGACACAGGCATGGTCAGCTGATCATGCAACAGCTGAGCTCATTCAAACTAATTACCAAGGCATTGATGGGCCTAAGTACTACCACCTTTACCATAGTCACCACATAAAACCATTAATGATGGAAAAATGGCCAACACCCTAAAGTCCTCCTTACACTGACAGACTTTGGAAAGATTGAAAAAGATTTTTGAAAGACTACAGTCTCAGACCCTCTCACATCTAAACACAAGTAGTAGAGTTTTAAGTCACAGACTGATTTTACAATGACTACGGATCTTGCAGGTATTTACAAGACTGCAACTAGATTCCTTTAAATTATTACCCATCGTGCAATAGATAAACAGAAACTGAAATGATAGCCTACTAAACTCAAAGTAATACTGTATTTTCATGTTTCTGCAGCATTGTTTCATTCGTGAAATCCCTAACCGATATAGAGTTGTTTTGTCACATGGAAGAGCCGACTAAATATGTATAAGAAATGACAAATATTATAAGAATAACAAATAATCATATAGGCTACAGCTGTCGCCTACTTTGCCCCTTCCTGTTTGGTGTTGGAGAGAGGTCACTATTGGTTTTTATAGTTCACATCACTATTTGCATGAGCCACGACTAGAAAGACTTGCGATAATATCAAACATGTTTGATATTGTCGTAACGGCAAAACTAGAAAAGGACTGACTCCGACTGACTAAAACCACAAAGATTGGCACCTTACATAACGATCTAGTTGACGGAGCGCTAGCGATTCCAGTACAACTCCCATGATTTCTGTCCGACTTTGGAAATTTAGTCGCCGACTGTGAAAACAGACCAAAATCGTACAATGTAAGGCCGCCATAACATGAAGTCGCACATGGACGTGGATGTCTCCGTCCTGCAGGCTGCAGCCAGAGCTCTCTCAACTCCGCTGCTTCGTGTGCACTTAGCAAACAAACGTCCCCTTGATGTCCCCGAGAGACTTAACAGGGACGTCCCCAAACGGTCAGACATCACATAAGGACCAAAAGGAGAACTTGCTCCGGATGTCAATATCGTTCTGGTGACGTCCGCTAGAGAACATGACGTTGGGGACCAATCAACGTTTTGAATGTCCGCTTAAAGTCCGAGAGACGTCCCGTGTTTGTCGGATAGCCTACTGCAGCCCATAATTCTGTCAATGTCATCCAAATTCATATTCAGTATGACGAGACCTTTCAGGACTACACCTGTAGGGAGGTGGAGAGGGGACGCACTGCAGACTGCACTAAATTCGGTGACCAACTGCAACAGTATTACTCACTTAATTTCTTCTTATCCCCCTGGATTTGTGAACGGAGAAAATTTCGCTCTTCCTCAAGATCCTTTATCATCTTTTCTTGCCACTGGATCTTGGCCTCCAAGAATTCCAAGACAGAGACACAACCTTTTATAAATAATAACAATGGCAGATTAAGACGATACAAAATAGAGTTCTGAGTGTTCTGTCCTTTGGCCTTATCTGCATGTTAAGGACCAAACGAGACTGTGGCGTATGATCAAGGTGGCCAGCAACATCATCAGACTTGACCAGGTGTCGGCAGCTCAGCTGTACAATGAGCTTATCCTAAAAAAGACTGACCAAATCCTCAATGACCCCACTCACCATCTCTATCATAAATTTGTGAGAAGCAATAGGTCAACTGGTAGAATTTTACAACAGAGAATTAGTTTGTGCCCACAGCGTTCAGACTCTATAATAGTAAAGCACATTGCATGCACTTTAATTCCACACTGGTACTTTAATTCAACAATTTCCTTGACAACCATTCCTAGCTAGCTTCCTAGCTATTTTTGTATGACTCTTACATTTTTAGCTACAATATTAGTCTTTCTCATGCTATGTCAATGTCTGATGTTGGATTGTCATTGTCATTTCTGCAGTAGGCCAATTGTCATTTTTGTTTTGTCACTGTCAATTTCTGTCATTGTAATTTCTGCAGTATTGTTATTCTTTTCTTTCCCTTACACATGTCTATTGGTTTGTCTATGGTGTACATGTCTTAGAGAATTTGTTGTGACAAGGGCGCATTGAATGACCACATGAATTTCCCCCCTGTGGGATGATAAAGTTCACCTTGACCTTGAAAATAACCTTAGACAAAAACTATGACTGTGGGGGCTAATACAAATTATATCGTCTTACTTATTATGACGGCCGCTAGCAAAGCGGTCATATAATGATTGTCAACGTTTTTTCCCCGTCATCTACTTTCTGAATTTTTGGTCAACGATACCAGGGACACCGAAACACCGGTGCACATGAAATTTGGTGGGTATGTAGCCCCACTAGACTTTGACGGAAAAATGTTCCCCCGGGGACGAAACTAAATAAATAACTACCTGAACCGTGGCACTGAGGATGAAGAATCTTTTATGGTATGTTGGTCTCAAGGGCCCACATCAACCTGGCCCATAATCACTCATTTGTTATTTGCACCCCGGTAAAAAAATGAAAATGCAATATTATTCTGCTTTAATCGCCCCTATCTTCAGTTAAGATGTTCAGAACTGCACCAAATTTTATGTGTATGATTGACCTGGCATTCTCTGGGGGTATGCCAAGTTTCGTAGAATTTCATCCATGGGGGGTCTAAAAAAAATTAGGTTATGTGTACATTTAGTGAATGTACACTCATTGGCCTGTAGATGGCGGTGCACACATATACACACGCACCCACATACTATCGGTATTAGAACGGCCGATACATAATTACAAATTCAGAAAGCCAAAAATATTCATCATCATCATGGCTGCATTTCCAGTATTGGCGATAAGTAGTCGTTTGTCCACTAGATGGCGCATCATTGCAGTGAGACCTAATTTTGTTGGAAGTTAAAAGTGGGTTGGAAAAACAATGGACGCTTCTCCTACAAGGACTGTAGTTTACCGCAGAGAACGTCTAATAAGGATAGGACGATGTTCACATGAAATGTAATTCCCATTTCTTCTTGGAAGCCGAAATAAATCTGAGGATGTTTATGGACATGCTTGGTTTTTACTGCAGGTACGTTAATCTTATAATATCAATAAGGACCTACGTAATGTTACCGTTAGCGTTGGTTGAGTGATTGAGGCCAATTTCATTGATTGCATTTGTAGAAAACTATAAATGTGGTTATACTAAGCTAATTGATAGCAGCACTGTAATTGTATCTTTCCACTGTCATTTGTTGCACGTGCTACAAAAATCATTCTGTGCAATGGAAGATTTACCAACGTTACACCGGTCTGATACAGTTTTGTACGACGGAGTATTAGGGCCACACATGAAGGAAAAAATATTTTTACCATGACGAGATTAAACTCGACATGTCGACTTTAAAGTCGCCATGTCAACATTAAACTCTACATTTCGAGAATAAAGTTGAAATGTAATATCGACTTTAATCTCGACGTATCGACTTTAATGTCGCCATTAAACTCAACATTTCGAGAATAAAGTTGAAATATCATGTCGACTTTAGTCTCAACGTGTCGACATTAAACTCAACATTTTGAGAATAAAGTTAGTTTGGAGAGAGAACGACCGCTCGGGACAATTGAAAGGTGGACGAATGAAACTGCAAAAAGTGCAGCAATGATTCAGAGTGTTCGAGTGCAACAATGATTAGACATAGGCCTATATCATGTGGACAAAACATAGAACATATTAACCTCCGTTGCTCAGCCTTTGCTGTTAGGTCCTATCACGGAGTTACAGGCGATAAATGCGATGGTCAAAAGTAGCCTAAACGTCATTAGCGGTTTATTTATTTATTGTAGGCCTATTATTAAAGAGTGTTTTTCATCTAAAAGGTTCAACTTCATGCTTATGCACTAGACTAGGCATACTAGGCGCTCTCCCCAATCCTAGACTTTCACGTTGCTTGTTTGTAATGGATGCAAAACAGCCTATTGCTGAATGACTGGGACGAATGAAGCTGTCCTCCCGACCCCATGTAGGCTAGTAGCCTACCTACATGCACACATAGTGCATAAATAAAGTGCATGCACACATATTCCCTCACGGGATCAAAATATATGCTTAGGCTATACCTGTGTTTCTAGCCTCCTATGTATTGCAGGTGAGACATGGAAAAGCAGTTTTAGAAAAATGAGTTTTGCCATGTTATCCTATGGAGAGTGACGGCCTGTGAAAGGGCAGTTATTTATGAAGGGCAGTAATTTGGATGTGCAGTGGCCTTACCCACGTAAAACAGAGTGAAATAACATTTTGTATAGAAACATTATATCATTATTCTAGCTATTTAGCCTAAACGGCATAGTGCATGGTATTTCCATAACCGCGAGACAGCACTTCACGATGACGGCAATGAGTAGTTAACAGACAAGATGCAATCTATCTAAATATCTGCAATCTAGCAATTTATCTGAAATAACACCTATTTGAAGCCCATTTTTCATGTAACATATTGTGTGTTAGTGTAGGCTACATAGCTTAAACTGTGTAGGCTGTGTTTAAACAGTATTGCGAGTTTAATGTCAGCATGTCGACTTTAAAGCCGACACGTCGAGATTAAAGTAGATATGATATTTCAACTTTATTCTCGAAATGTCGTTTAATGTCAACATGGCGACTTTAAAGTCGACACGTCGAGATTAAAGTCGACATTACATTTCAAATTTATTCTCGAAATGTCGAGTTTAATGTCGACTTTAAAGTCAACATGTCGAGTTTAATCTCGCCATGGCAAAAATATTTTTTTTCTTCATGTGTGCCCCTAATACTCCGTCGTAGTTTTGCCTATACATGCGTGAGACTGAGACGCCTTTATTTTGTTTTAAGTGCGTGCAGGGTGTGAGAGGGGAATCGATGTGCTTTGATTCCAGCTTGGTAGTTGTAGTCTGTGAGTCACCTTGTAGTCACCTTCATTCCATTATGGCTGCTTTAGCAACACACCTTAATCTACTATGTAGTGGGTCCTATTTAGAAGTGGCTACTTCATTCGCGCTTTCCTTGACTCATGGAGCTGCGTGAATTTTATTACAACTTTTCGCCACAATATGGCAGTTTAAAGGTCTCATCTCATCGTTTTTTCGTTAATTTTGCAGTGGTCTGTAGTATTGATAAATGCCCTGTGAGCCGGTTTTGGTGATAAAAATGCTGTCCTGCGTCTGTTTCATGCTGTTCTAGTTTGGTGGGGAAGGTGGGCGGGGAGGAACGACTGGATTTCGCCTCTAGTCATGAATATTAATGACATGTTAATGAATTCACCTCTGATTGGCTAACAGTACTGTGACGCTTCCTCCAGTGCGTCCTCATCCGATTCTGCCTGTGCTATGCTCCATATTCAACTTTACAGTGCTAAAACCTGGCTAAAACTAGAGTCAAAACTGTTGCACAAAATGTCTTCGGAGATACAACTTCGTGTGTTTGATCCTAGTATTCGAGTAGGAAGAAGAACCGCTTCCTGATCGTTTGTTGGTGAACGTTGGTTTAATAAAATGGTAACAATTGCCTGTCAGCTTAAAATTTCTCCTAAAAGAGGTAAACGTTTGTGACAATCGTCATCTTGCTTTCAAGTAATAAACAGTTGGAAACGTTTTAAAATAAAGACCTATTTCTTTACACAGTCAAAAGTCTTTGCAATCTTCCTAGTAGATATTTTACTTCACAACACAGGTAAGCACCCTAAATGCAGTTCAGCCACTGACCTAGCCTGCTAATGCTATCGGAATAGCTAGATAGTTATGGTTTGAATTCCATGATACTATCATTGAAAGACCACTTGGTCATAGCCCAATATATATATAGATCTAAATGCAAACACACCTACCTAGCTATATTTTGCTGGAATGGTACCAGAATGCCTACAGAAGCAGAGAATGTGTGCTGCAAGACTTCTCTGGTAATGAGAACTATGGCTTTGATAGCCTGACATTGGCAGAGGTTAGCAGGGCTCTACACTAAAAAAAAAATTCAGGAGCACTTGTGCGCCCAAGTTAAAACATTTAGGAGCACAGACAAAAATTTGGGAGCACAGTCAGTTCTGTACTTAACTTACACATAATCTAACATTATACTGCAGCTAACAGTTAAACATGCCAGTGCACCAATTGCGAATATTAAGAATGACTGACAACATTTAGGCTACAGGAAACAGGATTTTAAAGATTAGTGCCTACTTTATTTTCAGTCTGTTCTATTTTCCTACATTTTGTTAATGTAAAATAATATAATGCATTGCCATATTTGCATTTAGTCTGTATATCAAGTATCCTGCCAAATGTAGGCTAATTTATTTATTTGTGAATCCATCTATAGCTAATCCAAATATGCCCATGGTGACCTATCTGACTGCATACTGCCTAATAGACTACTACTACTAAAACAGTCCATTTTCTCTTCCACAAAACCCAACATAGGCTAATCAAGGATGTATGTTTTATACTTTTAGTTTTTATTTGAAATATCTGCATTGATGGGGGCAGTAGGCAAACGTTAGGCCTACTTTCGTTTTGCACTTCAGCTTGTATTCGGTGTAAACAAACATACATGCGTATAAGCCTGGAGTTGTCAGTAGCGTTCTACCTTTGAATAAAATGGGAGTATTACGGGAGGGTCCTTTTAAGCCGGTTCGTTCGCTACAGCTATATTTTGCATATTGCAGCCAATACGTCAACTGGGCTAAAAGGCATGTTAGGTTACCTTTCCTTCTCTCACTGCATTCTCAGAATCTCATCCTGTTCCTCCTATATCCAATTAATTGATTGGATAGAAGAACTAATTTCTTCAATCTTTGCATCTTGGCTAGCTAGTCTAACTTTCCGCTTTTTCTGCGCGCTCTTGGATTTGATAGAAGCGACTACTAGCGAGTCACAACGTGAAACTGCTAACGTTGATGGGAGGTGATGGGAGGTTTTTATGCTGCATTCGCAACGTGATTCTATGTTTTGCACCAGTAATGTTTCTCGATGTTGCGGTGTATTTTGTAGACAAACATTGACATGGTTAGAAGTCATTCGCACCAGTGCGCCTAAATATTTTTTTGCACTCGCACGGCATCATTTTTACTCGCATGTGCGAGTGAAATGGGCGCACTGTAGAGCCCTGGTTAGCCTACTCAAGTTGTTTTCTGTCACGTATGACAGAAAAAGTAGCCTACTATAGGAATCTTAATGGCGTTTTACAAACGGAAGTTCGGGAGGAGCGTGACGGAATTTGCCACTCCTTCTTCAATCAGTCAGGTTATTTATTCACAGTCTACCTGCCGAAGTTGCAGCATCGGTGTTACTCCGCTCGCAGTGACTACCGGTTTGCTCGCTTGTGTTAAGCAGAACTTGCTGCCTATTATCTGTTACAGACTTTCATGGTCTAGGTTGCATGGGAAACTACTGGAGGGAGGTAGTTCTTATCTTGTTGCTTTGTATTAGAGCTGTTTGTAAAGCCCACTCGTTCCTGCTAAATGTTGAGATACATGTCACAAACATGTATAGCTTACTAGATGAAGGCACTTGTTTGCTATTTGCCTGTTTTTAGCTAATGACTTTTCGGTCGCATTGGCTGTGTTAATAGTTACAGGCTCACGGAGTAGCCACTAGCCTACTGGTTGTCTGGAGGCATAGGGTGAACTGAAGTCAGTGTAGGCTAAATATCCCATGAATCACACCTGAACATTGTATGTTATATAGACGTGACATTTCTGATAAATCAGGCTTCCAGTCCTTCGTGGTTCTTTGGTAAAGTTTGCTTGGAATCATGTTAACCAACGTGTTGTCTATCCTAAGTTGTTTGTCATTCAAATTTGTTTCAGTAGCCAATGTGCCTGTATTCCGTGATTTGCGTGGGCCCCAGCTTGTAAAGTCTAACACGTTACATCCCTTGCCACTTCGTTTGTTTTAGCAAGCAACTAGTTTCCCTCATTGCAGATGGCTAAAGGCTAGCCTACACATGAAGTTGGTACTAGGCTACAAACTGCTGCCGTTTGCCAAGGGTAATTATATAGCTAAAATTACCTAGCCTACTGTTTTGATTTTAGTAGGCTACTGACTAGCCTACTCCTGCTAGTCAGTGTGTGTGCGTCACCAGGGGCTATGCAGTGGGTTCTAGCTTAGCTTGTAGGCTATTTCCTGCTACACGATTTCAATAATAGCTTTAAAGTCTCAATTGCTGTGACGAGTTTCTAGCTCATTAAAGATAAGTAGTAGACCTACATAACAAACGGCTAACAACCCAGCTGCGTTCTACAGCTAAGGCAGCCACATTTTCCTGACTGCTACCACTTTGCCTGTTTAAAAAGTCTTATCTCTGCGTTTGATTTGTGATAAGAACAGTTTAATATGCATTAGTATTGAATGCATTGCGCTGCGGTGTTCTTGATGCTAACCTTTAATGAACTGTTTTGTTGGCGCTATTGCTATCCCTGGATTACTCAAACTCAATTATCACAACTCTATGTAATTATATGCACTATCCTGGGGTGTTAGGCTTGTATCATCAAAGCATGTTGTAAGCAACAGCCTACAACTACTAGACTACTATCGTCTCCATTGTACTTTGTGGCTAAATGTAATTCGCTCATTTTGAATTGCTTGATAGGTGTTGGCTAAAATGAAACATACATTCTTAAACAATTTCAAATCAAGGCCAACACTTTCCTTATTTTCTCCTGAAACTTCTTCTCAGAGTGTTGAGCAGATACTCAATCCTTTTCTCTTTCCCTCCTGCTAGCCAATCAACCAACCACCTGCGCCGCAGCGCGGAGCTCCGTTCCTCCGGCGTCTCTCCCTTTGTCCATGCAACATGCTTGTCAACCCAGCAAGTTATGGGTGCCTGCGTGCAGCCCTCTACCTTGCCTTCCACTACTGCGGTCTCTTTTCCTCTATTCCAGCTAATCAAGCCTCCCCTCTTCTCTCTTTGCAGACCCAGGGTGCTGTGCAACCTCCTCCCCCTCCCCCTGTAGCAACCGCGTCACTGCCCTCCCCCTTTCCCCATCCTCTCCCGCCGGCGCGAACCGTGTTCGCGCCCGCGTCTCTTCCCCAGCCAGGGACCGCGTCCCTGGTTTTCCCTCATCCCTCTTTCCCTGGATTGGTGCCACCACCCATGGGGTCACCCAGTGTTTCCCATACATTGACTTATTTGTAGCGGCCTACCACAATATCAACATTGACCACCACACAATGATTTTCCAGGTTGTACTAAATTGTGCTTAAATCTGGTTAGCATCACAACCACGCTGTGCTAATTTGATAAAAACTGTTCCATTCAAGTTAATTCGGCAAACCACCACAATTGGAATTTAATTCTGTGGGAAACACTGGTCAATGCATTCTTCTAACAATGTTTTCCAGATCACACCCAGGTCAATCTATGGACATCATTGAATCTAGTTTCTCATTCTGCTCTTCATGTTTTGCTCTTTACAAACCCTTTTGCTTCATTTTTAAGGTGCCTTAGTTGCCCTCATCTTTGGGCTGTATACACAGATCCTGCTGACTCCTGCACGATCCCCCCAGAGCAATTTGGCTGAGCCATAGACTCTGCCAAGCATGGGTTTCTTAACATCCATTAATCAGTTTTAGCCTCAAGATGGCTCTTCAGGCTCTTCACTTGTACTAATCTTCATGTCAATGCCTAACCTACTCCAGCCTAGCCGCTTGCTCTCATTCTCTAAATTTCTTCTCATGCTCTTGAATGCAAACTGCCTCTATTGCTGTTTGCTACAGGTTCATATTTATTCTCTAGATCGGCTACCATAATGCTAGGTAGCTCAGTGTTCTCTACAAACTTAGTAGAAACCTGTAACACCCATTTATCACCTTTCAGTAACTATATTCAGACCATGTGTACATGCTACGCAATGTTTAAGTTCCCCTTATAGCATATATTTGACATTTTTGCACACGTAACCCTCATTGGTAAGGGCAACTCGGATATCTACCAACACATATTGGTATTGGCACACACCGTTTTAGGTTTCATTCAGGCAAATAACGGTCTACCCGAGCACTTGCTCAAATACTCCAGGGGCCTTAGATACCTTTCATGTCACCTTATCTATATCTTTCATTGTCCTAGCCAGGGTCTTTTCAATTGGGTTGCATTTTTTGGGGTGATCACATGGATCCTGCTTGATTCCTGCCAGCGCAGTACACTCCTGCAAGATCCCTGCAAAGCACTCCATGACCCTGGCTAGGGATCTTGCCAAACAGCAGAATTGTAGATTGTAATTTGGAATGTTAACCTTATGAATCACTCACAAATCTTCGAATCACATGCCATGAGCATCAGCAACTACATCAGTTCTCTATTCCCACAGCTGTACTCCCCTGCACTGACCCCGAGCTCTGCAACTGCAAGCTGTACTCCCCTGCACTGACCCTGAGCTCTGCAACTGCAAGCTCATTGCCCTGCATGTCATGTTAAGTGCATGTTATGTGTGCAAGTGCATGCATGTTAAGTTAGCTCTCAAGCTTCCCATTATTTCAGGATTGGTACAGCCACCACCGCGGCTGGTGGTCTGACCAATCAGCTAAGCACTTCTCCACCCTGGTTAGGTTTGGTATCTTGCCAAACAAGTTTGCTGTTTTGAATGTCAACTCATAGATTGGCATTTGCATCATCATTAGATCTCCTTCTGCCATAGACGACAGGCGCCCCTGGCTGTCTTAATTCAAGTCGTTCCTCTATCGCATCCCCTTTAGATCCCCCCTTTGCTACAGACGACGGACGCTCCGTCACTTGCTTCTGGTTTCAAATGCAGCTCAAGCTGTTCTAACGCAAGTCGGAATCCCAGCAGACAGTTACTCAACTCATTCTTTTAGAATTGGTGCAGCCACCACTGCGGCAAATAATGGTCTGTCCGATCAAGCCCTCAAAACTCTCGGCCGGTGGTCCTCCGACGCCTATCACTCATATATCAGATAAAAAATCTCTGATCTGAGGAAAGCGCACCTCGCGCACTCCCATTGAATTTGCTCAGCATGGTTCTTGCCATAGGGTCCTTCATCTTCAAATGCAATTTTTGGGGTGTATGGCGGAATCCTGCCCGACTCCTGCCTGCGCAGTCGACTCCGGCACGATTCCGCGAAGCCCTTCAGGACCATGGCCAGAGACCTCGCCAAACATGCTTTTCTATTATGCTCTTATTAGTAGGGGTGGAAACATGCTTTTCTATTATGCTCTTATTAGTAGGGGTGGAAACATGCTTTTCTATTATGCTCTTATTAGTAGGGGTGGAAACATGCTTTGCTATTATGCTCTTATTAGTAGGGGTGGAAACATGCTATTATGCTCTTATTAGTAGAGGTGGAAACATGCTTTTCTATTATGCTCTTATTAGTAGGGGTGGAAACATGCTTTATCGGAGATGGTCATCTGCAGGTACTAACTAACTGCTACCAACTGTCAAAGTGCCAAAATTCCAAAACTGGCAGTTGATGCTCAGGCAACTTTTGTGACTTTTTTGGTATTTTCTGAATTGTTTTCAAGGTCATGCCTCATT
The DNA here is from genome assembly GCF_017589495.1 of Alosa alosa. Taxonomy (NCBI): domain Eukaryota; kingdom Metazoa; phylum Chordata; class Actinopteri; order Clupeiformes; family Clupeidae; genus Alosa; species Alosa alosa. Next base: position 33,054,711 of record NC_063196.1, on the reverse strand, counting down.
TCAAAAGTAAAGCTATTTTCAATTTCTTCTTCAAATTCAGGATAAGTGCAGTAAAAAAATAAACCCCATAGTACATTATTTTAGGCTGCTACTAGCATAATAAAATGTGGTCAAGTGAGCCGTTTTTGCCATTTTTTGGTAAGAAGTGGAGAGTATGAGCATAATGATGAGGATGAAGAGCTGGAAATGAAAGAAATGGACTTAGAGGATCTCTTCTGTGATGAGGAAGATGAGTAGTGTTGCTGTAACTAATTGGTATTGAAATGAAAAAATAGTTGCCAAATGAGCCTGTTAGGCCTGTTTTTTGGCCATATATTAAAAAAAACAAGTCAAGATGTTGTCAAATGAAATAAATAACTGTTCCATTGAATTCCTTGGGTCAGAATTGTATGGGGAAATGTGTTTATTTGTCTCTGTATCTTGTTTACTTCAAAAGTTATGCCACTTTCTATCTCATTCTTTTTTTTTTCGAGTTTGGGTTGGGTACAATAAAGGGTTAAAAATGAAGCCTTTAACCCATTTTGTTCAGCTTGGTACCTGGCAGATTCTGAAAACAGACACTTTAAGGATTAAAAAAATGTAGGTGGCATAAAAAAATCCTGGGGGTGCGCGTGGACCCCTGTTTCCACCCCTACTATATGTATTATGCTTTTATGTCTTCATGCAAATTCAGGAATGTGAACTAGTGAATAGTATTTTGGGACTAAATATTACAGTAATCTTATAGGAAATACTATAGTATTTGGACATACTATAGGTACTATAAGACTACTATAGAAAAACTATAGCAGTTACAGGATATTATAGTTATTAGTAGTACTTCTACAGTATGTCCCAATTATTCCTATAAGATTACTATAATATTTTGTCCCAAATACTATAAGATTCCTATACTACTTTTTCGTAAGGGGATTGCTCAGGTGGTTAGAAAAATGGGCAACACCAGTACCCCTGTTGTCTGTATGACCCTGTACCCAGGATTAGAACCAGTCTGCCTTAGCATAATGTACTCCCTTCAAAATGCACTAAACATTCGACTATGACGACTGGCCCTCTGTGAGACAGAAGATATGAAAGGTAAGATAAACCTTTAGCTTAAAAGGGACAAAAACTGATGAAACTCCTAAAACAAATATACAAAACAGGTCAATTTTCTATAAACAACTTTATTATATTTACATACAGCAGTGGTACTCAAGCTATCTCAAGTGTTCCACAAGTAGATGTGGTAAAATATAATAGATGAGTTGTTTGCAATATTGAACCAACTTGTATGTAAATCCAAACAGTTCTGCAACACTGATGTAACCTATGCCAGTTTAAATCATGAATCCTCTGACACCATAAGCAAGGTGCAAAGACAATAAGCAAGGTGGTTCAGTAAGAAGGCCTATTGTGTAATATACTGTTGAAGTAGGTCTACTGTTTTGTTTTTTTTTGCTAGGTGGTCCGTGAAACACTGACAAATAGTAATATTGCAGTCTATTAAAATAATGCAAACACAAAACAAGAACATCCAAACTATGCACAGAATTAACAATGTCCTCTTTTTGCCAGACGATGCAGACATCTGGCCTACAGATCCTTTGTAAGATGGTGCTGGGATTATTTAGGGAAAAAGGTCTGAGTTGTTGTTTCACCTTGTATTGTCCTGGGGATCCGAAGGGACAACACACAAAAAAACACATAAGTTATTGTGATGATTTTATTACATTGCTCTTTGACGCTGGGCCATAGGTGGAGCCATCAGGTGTTATTGTGGGAGATGTGCCATCATCCTCCTCCTCCTCTTGATCAACCCGAGGTCTTCTAGCTGGCCTTGATGAACAGGCTTGATGGCAGTAGAGGTGGCAGGCCCCCATGCCCATGGTGTATCCAAGTGCTTGTATCAATACTCATACTTTTCATGAAGTATTCTGTTTGGGTACCTAAAGTAAATAAATGTGTATTACTGTCAAGTTACAAGATACTAATAGTACACAGGACATTCACTATCTCACAAAACTGTACTGGCACAATGGCAACAAAAAATATTTTAGTGACTGTGGGTAAGGTGTATGATGTACTAAGTAGCACACCCACAAGAAGACATTCGGTAATATCAATTTATCTGTTATGCAATTCATGGGTTTCATCAGGTCCATTTATTACAGGTGTATTAATCAAGCACCATGCAGTCTGCATTCATAATCGAGGTGCTTGATTTTATACACCTGTGGAAAGTGACCTCCGATGAAACCCCATGAATTGGACTTCCAAAACATTGACGAGCACATAAGAACCTGTATTAGCCTATTAGAAAAAGACTTCTAGAAACTAACTAGCACAAATAATAAAAGTTAGATCACAAACCTTCGCTTCTAACGTGATGACCTAATGTAGGCTAGAAAGCTGTGTAGCCTGACATGAGGATGTGCTCTGGAAGACATACAAAACACTAAGTAAAAACAGCAAGTAATCAAACAAAAACATCATTGTATGTCAATGTAATAATGGCAAGAAGACATAAATTAGACTGAAGTGTAAATACCTGAGCTCTAGTGATAGCAACTTAGCCTAATAGTGCAGGGTATTGTGTTTTGATTTTCCCTGTTTAGACTAGAACAATACCCGCACTTAGTTGAGCATAAAATATTGTTGCTAATATTATTATTTGTGGTTTAACTAGCTTAGGTTAGAAGATTATAGGTTCAACAAGCTAAATCTCTGGGTAGTGTGGTCAGTTTCTTATGAGTGTAGCTACACCAGGCACGTTTTTTTTTTACCAGAGCCCTTCCTATTAGGCATTCTCTGATTTTACACGTCGCGAACAGAACACTTCAGTTACGTGCCTGGTGTAGCTTCCTGTAATATAGGCTAGCCTAAGCCTAGCTTGTACCCTTTTCATGCATGCTAACGTGAAGAATATGAACATGCTATTTTGTAACAGACGTTAGGTGGAAAAGTTTGTTTGTACTTACAGCCTGTGAGCTGGTGGTCGATCGTCATGACGGTACAGAACCAGGTTTTCAGAACATCGATGCAAAACCACTTTCTAAGGCAGTGAGTGAGGTCAAAATTAACTAATGTTGCACTACTTCGGTGGTGGTGTTCCAACGATAAATCCGAACCATTTCTTCCTCAACTCATGTTTCTAAGGCAAGACATGCAACATTGATGTGTTATTGCCAGAAATAAAACAGGCACGATTTTTTTTCCGCCATGTTGGCAACTTGCTGTTAGCTCCTACTATCTGCAGAGAGACAATCCCCTAGCCGCAAAATCTTCCAGTCTTCCTGTAGGCGGTCACAAGCCAAGGTGGGCAAGGCCATGAATAGTCAGTTTCCTTCAAGGCCATTGGGAAGGGCTCTTTCTGATTTGCTTGTTTTCCTGTATTTTCTTTCATTGGCTAACGCGGCAATGGGGGTAGAAGATCATTTTCACGTGCAGCATGCATATGCAACTTGGAGTGAGCTATAGTATTTCGAAAGTAACAAGTATTAAACGGTTTCTCAGTGAATGTGACCTTTAAGTCCGCTTGATACTGTAAGGCGTAAGCCATTGGTTTACAAAGGAGATTTTATTTGTGTCGCCAGCATAGCCTATTGACAATTTATGTTGTAAATAGGCTCTACCTTATAAGCCACCTGTAGCTTAGGAAGCTAACAGCTTTCTATTAGGATCTAGTTTGTTAGTTACAGTTTTGTCATAACTCCCTGATGCATTTTGCATTTAGAATAGCCAGAGCGTGGATATCTCAATCGGAAAATTAAACAATATCGGGTGCCTATGGACTAGGCTGGGTGAACCCAGCCTGATCTGCCCGCTATTTAATTTTTGATTTCTTAAATGATTGAGCTTGGTCTGGTGAAAGCCAGACTAGCCATGGACCTCAGTTACACAATGCAAGGGAACATGAATCAGCCTATATTTGCACCTAACAATAACGGACAACAGCTCTTCAACTTTGGCCCGCTAAAATGTGTATGAACAGTCTAGCGGACGCGATTTCATCAAGGCCCATTTGGACATGTCAGTTATTTGCATCACTGGTTAAATGTAAAACAGCATTTCGTTTCAGACTACTGTTACTTAATTTGTGCATTAACAATAACGTTTCAGACTACTGTTACTTAATTTGTGCATTGACAATAAAGTATCACATGAACTAAAGATGACTAAAATCTTTTGTAGAAGAAGAAACATTCACAAAAAATCCATCCATCCAAAAATCTTTGTTTTTGATAGCTGTTGAAAATGGCATGGAACTGACAGAGATGTTTTTGTTTATTAATAAATAAATAACATTATGCTGATACCTTTTGCTTTTCCCAAATACAATGTAGCCTACAGGTGTAAGTGACCTTTCATCAATCCAGTTGCAATGGATGAACTGTGATGAATTGCCCTACTTGTGATTGTTTAGAGATTTTAAAGGTTTTATAACAATGCTACATCTTCTTTGGCTATTCTACAATCTATTCACCTTTTCAGCACCAGTAGGCTACTTTCTGTGCAGCCGCACACACACACTCAGGCATGCCAAACAAGCATACACAAAAAAGTTTCAAGAGTGGGGGGATGGAGTAAAATATGGAGACAAATTGAAGTGTGATTTATTTTCGCGGAACGGATGTACAGGACTGAGCGGCGGTCATATTTTGTACCGCTATGCGGTACATTACATTACATTACATTACATTACATTTGGCTGACGCATTTTTAGCCAAAGCGACTAACAACATGGTAAACAGTTTAAGTTTTAGAGCAATTCTCAACAATTTTAGGACAATTTAAAAACATTAGAGTACAGTAAGAATAAGTGCATCAGTGAGTGCTGTTTTTAACAGTTACTTGTCAGTTTAAGACGGCTGGTGAGTGCTAGGATCAGTAAGACTTGTTGTAAGTGTTGCTATGAGAGGAGATGTTCTCTAAAGAGCTGGGTCTTCAGGAGTTTTTTGAAAATGGAGAAGGATGTCCCTGCCCTTGTAGGAACTGGCAGTGCGTTCCACCAACGAGGAACAACAGATGAGAAAAGTTTGGATTGGCTTGTTGGTACATCTAGTTAATTTAACTGACTCTTTTAGCCAAAGTGACTTCGATGTTTTGATTGCCTAGGGTTATGTGCCTTGCTCAAGGACACAACAATGGCAGCCAGGAATCATGCCCACAACTTTCCGGCTAGTGGCATGCTAACCTGGTTACTTAAGCACTACACCACCACTGACCATGTCATTGCGCTATATACCATCAGATATGGTTAAATACCAAAAGACATTCAAAATGTGTTTAAACAACTACAGTGCTATTAAATGGTTACTTGAGTACACATACTACAAATTTAGGTCATGTAGTATGGTTTTGGAATGACAGTTGCCTTTGATGCAAAATCTCTACTATTGCACTCTATTGAGAGGTGAGCAACGAGCATCTATTTCTGAAATTACAAGGATGGTTAAACCTAAGCACAACCATGAGTAAAGAACATTTCAAATCCTTTTGGAAAGGTGGTCATGTAAGCTGAACTTACCTGTATCTGGTAGGCCTCCTGGGTCATTTCGCTATCTGATAGGCAGGGGCGATTCTAGGCCTAGAGCTTTGCTGGGGCACAGGCCCCCAACTACCAATACATAAAATAAAATAAAAATTAAATGTGCGCGCAATATGAAATAAATGACTAGCCTACGGGTACAAGCTTCAAAATCATTATTGTCGTAGGCTCCCGGGTCATTTTTGGCCACTTCTGCATTGTCTGTCTGTTTGTTTTCTTCTTCACTTTAGGCTTCAAAGAAAGAAAACGGCAGACAGAAAAAAACACTTTATTGACAAAGATCTTTTTTTCCCATTTCACATTTGTAAAATATTTTCAGAATATATTTTGAAATATATTTGAAATATATTTTTTGAATATATGCAAATATTCGAAATTGGCCCGTTAAATATATGTTTTATTTTTTTGAAAATATATTTTAGTTAAATATGTGAATTAGGGCTGGGACAACGCGTCGACGTAATCGATGACATCGACGCAAAAAAATACGTCGATGCAAAATATGACCGTCGATTCGTCAAGCATAACGTGTGCTGCTAAATATTTTTAATCTTACACCTTCAGTATTTTCCATACATTGGCTAATCTGTGGCTGGGCACCACGAAATCAAAACCGGCCACCACACGTTGATGTCCTATGTTGTAGGCCTACTATTTAAATTAAAGATAAGACAAAATAATTTCATTAAACTGCACTTTTTACTCAAACAGCCTTTCCTCGCCCCCCACTCCGCCTCGTAACGGAGCCCGCTCTTCCTCCTCTGCATGTGCATTTAACAAAATATTCACGATTGTTGAAGATTGTTGTTGCTACATAGAAGCACTGCATAGAACAGTGGGCTAAATTGTTATTAAACCGCTTAGCATCGCGGACCATGCTGTGCAAATTTGTTCAAACGGCTGCATTAAATTAAAGTAAACTCTGCTAAGGTCTTATCACAACATAGTACATTGAGGAGACTAAACTAAGTTAAGTTACAGTATGCAATCAAGCAGTATCTCAAAGCTAACGTTAGAATACCGTTTGATGTCAAGTTTAGCATGCTTACTTGTAGCTGCTTGTATTCGTTATTCATGCAGGGCTCATTTATTGACTCTGAATGTTTGCAAAATCCCGATGTAAATGGAAAAGTGTTTTCCAAGACTCAAAAGTGTTTGTCCAAAGGAGAAGCACGAACCGTTATTTGAACTAACTACTTATGAATTGCATCCACACATCAGCAGCTTTTTAACTGTGTTAATGTTAATTGCATGGATCCCCACATGAACGTCTTAAAATGACAGGCACTCAAATAGACATACACTACTGAACTTTATTGAATGCTACCTTTGACTAAGAATGCATTACTTTGCACTTGTATAGTCTTTTATTTTGTAATCTTAAAAGCAATAAACGTATATTGCAATGTTATAGAATTCATGTTTTTTCATTCAGATATAAACATGTGTAAGTTGCTATTAGTGAATTAATGGGGAGATAATCGAATCGAAATCGAATCGGACTGAACAAATGAATCGCTAGATTAATCGTTTAAAAATAATCGTTTATCCCAGCCCTAATGTGAATATATTTATATGTCAATATATTTACTAACAACATATATTTTTTAACTTTTGCAAACTGTTTCATTTGAAATATATTTTGAAATTTAAAAAGTTTTCACAATTTTCACAAACAAACACATTTTCAATTTATTTTTTACATTTTTATTTATTTCATTTAAAATCTGAGTTCAGCTATGTTTGAGTTGACAGCTGTCCCAAGTTGTCCCTTGGTGGCCTGTGGAAACTTCTTCAACACTGCGTCTGGGGGGTAGAAGGATAAACACTTTGTTTAGGATTAGCTATTAGATGTGATCAGCATTTCCCAAATGCATAGTTAGCAACTGCATTTGTTTCCTAGATACAGTATATCTAATAAACTGGCAACTGAGTACTCACCAGCCACTTTATAAGGTACACCTAGCAAAAATGAATGCAGTGTAATACACCAGTAATACCCAGTACAATCCAACAGCACCACAAACTGAAGCATCCTAAATTACCGCATAGTTGAATCAACGTCTTTTTAAACTAGTTTTTAACAAATACTGAATATTCTATCATTCCTGAAGCTAAGGTTTATGCAGGAGTAGTGTATTACAATTAGTTTTCGCTGGGTGTGCATAAAGTGCCCAATGAGTGAAGTTGTGGAATTCTACAACTTACTAGTGTTGGCTCAGAAGGCTGGCTCTGTTCAGGTATCTGAAAAGTGATTATAAATTAGGTATATATTAATTTCCTCTCTGTGGACATAAAGGAAATGCAGGACTAACCCTTAATTTCAGTATCAACATTAATACTAAGGCAGCAAGGAGTTGTGGTTAACAATAGCTTAATAATTTACCGGTACTTGAGATGTATGGACATCAATTAATCCAAAATTAATTGTAAAAGAACCATTAAATAACATTAATCTAAAAACACATTGCTGACTTGGCTGCCTTATCTGACTCGATGGTCGACGATTGTCGTTCGGCGCATGCTCTGCTGCGACGACACTGTCTGTACACTTGTTTGCCGGTCTAGTCTGTGTCCAATCGTAAACTTGTCTATTCGAGTCAGTCGATGTTTTGTACAGTCCTGTGTCCGTCTAACCACCTACAAGTATTATCATGAGGAATGAGGTGCTAAAAACAATCTGGATCCTAATTATCACCGTATGGATCATCGCCGGTGAGAACTGCGCGCTGCTACAGGAGCAGGATAACACCAGGGGACTCACCTACACCCGGGAAGACCTGCTACAACTCCGGCTGTCCACGCTAGGCAGGATGAAACCATCGGTGTCCCTCCTGCCAGAAATCCGACGGAGGAAGAGAGGTAGGAGAGGAGGTGTTCGCACCCGGCTAAGGAATCAACCCTTCAGACCTCCGCTACCATCCATCATCCTGGCTAATGTGCAGTCCCTCCGGAGCAAGGCTGATATACTCCATGCCAAATGCAGGGTGCAGAGGTTCTACAAAGAAGCCGGTATCCTGGCACTAACGGAGACCTGGCTGAACGACACCGTTCCTGACAATGAGGTACAGCTTGACAACTTCAACATCTTCAGGGCGGACCGGACTGGGAATTCGGCAAGGAGCGCGGGTGGGGGGGTCTGCATGTAATGCTAACAACAGATGGTGGAACAATATCAAAGTTCATGGCCAGGTATGCACACCGAACCTGGAGATGCTGACACTGTCCATGCGCCCCTTCCACCTCCCAAGGGAATTCCCCACCATAGTGGTCAGCTATGTGCGAACCCCAGTGCGAACGTCACAGCAGAAGCTGAGCTAGTTGTTAGCACCGTTCAGGGGCGGACCTGCCATTAGGCATGGTCAGGCAATTGCCTGGGGCCTCGGCCACCAGGGGGCCTCGTCATCCCCGTATCGTATTTCGTTTTTTTTTGTTGTTTTGTTTTTTAAATAAATGATCACCGCATCCAAACAATATATTCTAATCCATAATAAAGATTTTTAAAAAAATTGCCTCATGATTGCTCATAAACTCATCATAAAATCAAATGACTGCAGGTCCGCTTTCTGTCACCATAGCAGCAACTAGCTAGTCTGAATGAGGTCTTGGTGAGGTGTGGAGTTGAGCGATTGACAGCAGCCATGAAACGTTTCCAGAGTGGAAGAGATAAAAGAAAAAGGGAGGAGGAAGAATTTAGAAAGACATTGCCTAAATTAACCAACTTCTTCCAGTCGAAGAATTCAAGTCCAGTCAAGTCAAGTCGGCTTTTATTGTCAATTTCTTTACATGCACTGGTCATACAAAGAATTGAAATTTCGTTTCTTACTTTCCCATGCAGACATAGACATGCTTTAAATACAGACATAGACATACTATAGACATAGCCCTAGACAATAAACATTAAATTAAAGTGCAAGACTGAAATATAGAACATGTATGTATCAAAATAGAAATATAGGACATATATATAAAAAAAAAAATAGAGGTAGTTGTGTTGTATATTTATATAGTCTTAACAGTTACATGAAGTTTAAACTTGTGCTTGTGTGACCTGTATATTTACATTGATATGCAGTATGCAGTAATTTCAAGTATATCAGGCTTGATGTGAAGCAGCAACACGTTAGGCTGCGCAGTCACAGTGCAGTTCCACAGGGCGGTGTTGGGGTGGGTTAGGGGTAGACAGGATCCTAGTTTCCTCAGGTTCCTGGCTGGCTGGTGGGTGGGGGGCTGTCAGTGATGGGAGAGTGGGTAGAGTGTTCAGCATCCTGATTGCTTGGTGGATGAAGCTACTTGCCAGTCTGGTGGTGCGGGAGCCGGAGGCTCCTGTACCGCTTTCCAGAGGGCAGGAGGAGGCTGAACAGTTCGTGTGCAGGGTGGGTTGTATCCTTGACAATCATTAGTGCTTTGGCGGGTGAGGCTGGTGGTGTAAATGTCCTGCAGGGAGGGGAGTGGTGCTCCAATGATCCTCTTAGCTGTGTTAACAGTGCGCTGGAGGGTCTTCCTGTTCTGATCTGTGCAGCTTCCGCCCCACACTGTGATGCTGCTGGAGACGATGCTCGATGGTCCCTCTGTAGAATGTAGTCATGACAGGAGGCGTGGCACTTGCCTTCTTCAATTTATGAAGAAGTAGAGGCGCTGCTGGGCTTTCTTCGCCAGTGATGCTGTGTTGGTGGTCCAGGAGAGGTCGTCGCTGATGTGCACCCCCAGAAATTTTGTGCTGCTCACTCTCTCCACAGCATATCCGTCGATGGACAGTGGTGGCAGTTGTTTGTGGCCTCTCTGAAAGTTGACAACAATCTCCTTGGTCTTGTGACATTTAGCAGGAGGTTGTTGTCTTTGCACCATTTAGCCAGCAGGTCTACTTCTTCTCTGTAGTGAGCCTCATCGCCCTTAGTGATGAGGCCCACCAGTGTTGTGTCGTCCGGAAACTTCACCAGATGGTTGGAGCTGTGAGTGGTTGTACAGTCATGTGTTAGCAGTGTGAAGAGCAGGGGGCTGAGCACACACCCTTGAGGGGCCCCCATGCTCAGGGTCAGAGTGCTTGAGGTGTTGTCCCCGACACGTACTGCTTGTGGTCTCTGCAACAGGAAGTCCAGCAGCCAGTTGCAGAGGGAGGTACTGAATCCTAGCTTGTCCAGTTTGCTGATGAGTTGTTGTGGTATTATGGTATTGAATGCTGAACTGAAGTCTATGAACAGCATTCTCACATATGAGTCTTTATTGTCTAAGTGGGTGAGGGCTGGATGGAGGGCAGAGCAGATTGCATCCTCCGTGGATCGTTTGGCTCGGTATGCAAACTGGAAGGGGTCCAGGGTGGGGGGTAGGGTGGCTTTGATGTGTGACATGACTAGCCGTTCAAGCACTTCATGATTATGGGCGTGGAGTGCTACAGGACCGGTAGTCATTGAAGCATGATGGTGATGATTTCTTTGGCACGGGTATGATGGTGGCAGTTTTGAAAAGTGATGGGATGACTGCTTGCTCCAGAGAGGTGTTGAAAATGTCTGTAAAAACGGAAGAAAGTAATTTGGATAGTGATGCAACAACATCTGCTAAGCTGGGTGGTGTAGCTAATGCTAGCTGCAACAGCAGCGATGCACCACCACCGGCAAATCAAACTTGCACTACATATTCTTCTACTGATGATGATTATGATGTTGATCTAAGTGAAACAGTCGTGAGGGACAAGATCACTGTCACTGCCGAAGTCCGCACTGGTGCTGGTGGTGCTGCTACGGACACCATTTCAGTAGCAGAAGCTTTGGAACGCAAACGAAACCAGTAACGTGAGTCGCCCTAACACAATACCTAGCACTAGCCTACAGTTATCAGTGACGACCCTGGGTCCAACAATACGTGGACATTCCAACAAGGAGGAAGAACACACTGGACCTGTGTTATGGGAACATTAACAACGCGTACACCTCCCGTGCTCACCCGCCACTCGGTTCGGCAGACCACAACGTCATCATCCTACTTCCGCTCTACAGACAGGCTCCGAAACGAGAGAAGCCTGAGACCCACAGCGCCAAACAGTGGTCGGAGGACGCCACGGCAGAGCTGCAAGGCTGCTTTGCATGCACGTACTGGTGTGTCTTTGAGGGGAATCTGGAGGAAAGGGTCCCTGTCATCACGGATTACATACAATTCTGTGTTGACACAATCATACCAACAAAGACCATCAGGGCATTTCCGAACTCTAAACCCTGGATCACTAAACACATCAAACTCAGAATGAGGTAGAAGCGGGAGGCCTTTAAGAGGCAGGACTGGACTACACTTAAACACATAAACTGGCAAATTAAAAATGACATTTTCAAGGCTAAACTCAAATACAAAGACAGACTAGAGCATGAATTCAGCACCATGAACACAAAACAAGCCTTTCAAAAAATAAGAACACTCACAGGACTGAACAGTAAACACAAACTAGAGGATAAATCAGACCCCAGCTCTTTTGCCATAGAATTAAATAACTTTTACTCCAGATTCGACACAGTGGACCACTCAGACACCTGCAGGACTCTACTGGAGGCCATTCCCACCCTGGAACCAGACCCCCAGGTCTCATTTACAACTGAGGATGTGCGTCAGCAGCTGAGGAGATGCAAGCCTGGGAAAGCTCCAGGTCCAGACGGCATCCTTGCCCGGGTGCTAAGGGACTGCGCAGCTGAGCTTTCCCACCATCTATTCACTGTTTGCCGAGTCATACAAAACCGCTACTGTACCAGTGCTGTGGAAAACATCTACTATCATACCAATACCCAACGCCACCTGATGATCAACAAACTCCACCACCTGCACGTCCCCCCGACCCTCATCCACTGGATCCACAACTTCCTCAGTGACAGACCACAAGCCGTCAAGATTAGTAAAGTCACATCACCACTCACCACAATTAACACCGGCGCCCCGCAGGGGTGTGTCCTAAGCCCCTTCCTCTTCACCCTCTACACCAATGACTGCGTCAGTCCCACACCCATCACCACATACTTCAAATACTCTGATGACACTGCTGTACTTCTGCTGCACTTCTCAATGACAATAACTCCATATCTGCATACCAAGACTCCATTTCTCACCTCACACAATGGTGCACTGACAACTACCTTCAGCTCAACATCAGTAAAACCAAGGAACTTGTAATCACCAACACCAGAACACCATCTGACACAATCCACAACCCCACCTGCATCAACAATGACACCGTAGAAATAGTGGACTGTTTCAAATACCTTGGACTCACCCTGGACAATAAACTCAGCTTTGAGCAACACACCACTGACATACAAAAACGCAGTCAATAGAGACTATGCCATCCGTAAGCTCAGATCACTTTCTGTTGCCCCCTGTCACTTGCTCCTCCTGTACAAAAGCATAGTCCAGCCCATACTCCTCTACTGCCTTCCCTGCTTTTTCAACATGCTAACTGCTGCCAACAGAAACAGACTCACACGCATCACCCATACCGCAGCCAAAGCAATAGGCCTCCCCACCCCTAATTTATCAGCCCTTAACAGCACACTCACCAAGAACAGAGCATGGACCATCGCTCATGACCCCACCCACCCCCTAAATCCCTTCCATCAAAACGCAGATATAGGGCTATGGGGTGGAAGTGAGTACGCTTCGAAAAAAGCTTTGTGCCCTCTGCAATAGCAGCACTTAACAACAGATCACAGCGGTGATGGATCACTGTGCCGCCCTCATTCCTCTGTAATGTCAACTGGTGATGGTTTTCCTGTTTGTATCTGTGTAAAGTGATGCATATGTGCTGTTTGTGTGCTGTTGTGATATATGTGGGTGGGGTATGTGGTGGCAGGGTGGTGGGTGAAGAACCGTGACTGTGTGTATCTATGTATTTCATGTCTGTGAGGCTTGTATGGTATGTGAAAACAAATTTCCTATGTAAGGACAAATAAACTAACTAACTAACTAATGTCCTGTTCCTGCAAAAATCTGCATAAATGTTGGTCTTTTGGGGATTGAAAAGTAGTCCAGATTAGTTTCAAAAGAATACTCTATCAAAATCAAGTTTGACCACCTCCAAAGTGGGGAATGACAGAAAAAGTTTGATAACCACTGATATAGCTGATGTCATGTTGTAAAAAAGTTTTTCTTACATTTGTGGGGTGGTCCTTCCCAGACCAGATCAGAGAACTACAGTGTATAGCCATGTCTTCAAAATAACTCCACTATAACCACCCCAACTAACTGTAACCACCCTTGTGTTCAAGTGTAAAAAGTGTGTTACATGCAAAATGATGATTACATGTAATTACCTTTTTCTTCTGTGGCGAATCCTCATCTTCTTTTGAGGCATATCGGGAGTTCGGTTTTGCTGCCCTCTTGGCAAAGCCCAACTTTTGTGGCTCAACAACCTCCCGGACCATTCGTTCCAAAGTAGCATGGCATTCTGCCGTATAAAGGTAATCATGGACCACCATTAAACAATTCTAATGACAAAGATTTTAAGCTAGAAGACACAATTCTATCTAAGTTACAGAGACCTAGTATAAGCTTAATAGAGTACCAAAGTCATGACATGGCATTGCATAGGTCTGGATCTACAAATCAATCTAACCATAGTGGTGACCATGGCTTTCTTAATCTATTTTTAATAATTTTACAACATGGGTTTAAAGGTTTAAAATCCTTAAATTCAGGGACAGGACAAAAAAAAAAAAACTTCACTCTTAACAGCAGCCTGCCAGCCTAGATGTGAAATATTCACTGAGATTTTGTTTATACGGCCAACGTTATAGCCAATATTTTAAAACAATTTATTAGGTAGAGATGATGCCACATGTTTACATGCAATGTTATTGATGTCACTTCGAAAGTTTGTTTAACGTTACAGTGAAGCCCTCGTGCATGTAAATGAAACGTCACACATACTGTAACGTTAGCAAAACTCTAACAGTTAACTAACGTTAACTGCTAGCCTTTTAGTTTTTTAAATATTTTTTTGGCTTTTTTGCCTTTTATTTGGACAGGACAGTGGAGAGTGACAGGAAGCAAGCAGGAGAGAGAGATGGGGTGGGATCGGGAAATGACCGCAGGTCGGATTTGAACCTGGGTCCCCATGGGCACTCGGACACGTATATGGTACGGGCGCTGTAGCCTGCTGCGTCACAGCGCCCCCGGCTGCTAGCCTTTTAAAATAGGAGATAACGTTCACAACACTAACGTTAACGTTGAGGCAAACGCATTTAATCTTCAATTTAACCTGAACATCTTATGATTTATTTATGAAAAACTCACCTGCAATTTTTTTCACGACTGCCTGAGACTGGCCATCCACCTTTTGGAGCGGTTTTGGCCTCCTGCCACTCAACAGCAAATAACGTTATTTCTTCTTGAGAATAAGTCCATCCATCCATTTATCCAAATCGAATCCCCTGATGTTGGTTACAGAGATTATGCTGTGCTTCCCCTTATCTGTGTCTTCAGTCCACTCAACCCAGGCATTACATTATTATATTTAACATTAACTTACATGCAAATAAACTAACCTAGAGCTAACAAACGGCCGTTATGTGTGAGTTGTCAGTTGGAAGCAAAGATCCTAGAGCTCTAGAACAGTGGTTTTCAAAGTGGGGGGCGGGGCCCCCTGGGGGACCGCGAGGGAGTGCTAGGGGGGCCTCAGCAAGTTGGAAGGAAAAATAAAAGCAACAAATAAAATTTAAATATACCTATTACTATGAGGGTTGTTATACAATTCCATTGCAATAATTTGTCGCATATCTGAACATTATATTTTCCATGATAATGACTGGGAATAATAGTAGAGTGATACATTAGCTATCATATAGCACAGGGGTCCCCAACCTTTTATGTGCCATGGACCGGTTTGATTCCCTTTTTTTTTTTCACGGACCGGGGGGGATGTGTAGTGGGTTGGGGTTCCATGTTCCATATGTGTTGTGCATGCATTACTTGAAAAGAACTAGCTCCAGTTATGTATGAACAGTGAAGGTAACGAACTCTTAAAAATGTGAAAAACGTGAACTTGAAGAAGTAAAAATTTAACAATAGGCCTATGAACTATGAAAATTGAACAACTTGAAGCTACATCGATCAAGTGTGAACATGCTTAACAAAATATGGGAACAAAACATGGGAACTAAACGTGCATTACGAATATAATCAGTGGGAGCCCTGTGCTTGTTTCCCTGCAACAAGAAGGTTCCATCTGGGGGTGATGAAAGACAGTGACACCCTCAGTGTGTTTGAACTGTCCAGTCGATTGCGCAATTTGGTCTTAGTTGCAGTCATTGCAGAAAACCCGGCCTCGCATAGATACGTGGTGGAAAATGGTAGCAACGTTTTCAGCGCTTTTACGGCTATCTCGGGATATTCTGCTTTGGTTTTGATCCAAAAACCCGCCAGAGAGGTTTCCTCATACACACTCTTAAGACCACCGTCATTTGCAATTTCGATCAACTGCTCTTCCTCCTGCGCTGACAAGTTAGGACTATTCTGGATATTGACAAATGGGTTGCGGACCCACTCATTGGTTTGCCGTGGATCTTTGGAGGATGGGAAGTAGCCTAAAACGTCCCACATACTCGACGCACCCGACCAGTAGCGCGACAATGTGACGTCACAGAAGCGCCGTAACCATTTATACTCGCGCGTGGTGGTCGCAACACTAGTTGCAATATTCTCCTGAACAGAGGTGTCGCTGTTGTGAAAAGACTAACATTAACTACTTACACAGCAGAAGAAGCTGCAGTAAGAAACACCAGTACAAACACCAGCCTCTGTGATGGTACTTCAGACTTTGGTTGCTACTATTCACAACTACCATCATCATTATCATGTAGTTTCCAAGGTGTGTGCACAGGTAAATAGATAGATAGATAGATAGATAGATGGATATATAGATAGGTACTTTAGTCATCCCGAGGGAAATTTTAATAATTTAAACAGTTTAGTTAGCTAGCTAGCTAGCTAGCAGCTGGCTGAGTTTGTGTAATTTCCTGAAGTGGAAAGAGATTTTGTTCAGGCCTTAATAGATATCCTTTGTTTGAAAATAAATCGTTTCTATTCTTTCCTCTTAATTCCATGTGTTGCAACTCTCACTGGTAACTTTGTTAACTTATCCAGCAAACTATTAAAAATTCCACGACTGTAACAAAACACTGCAACTCGCTTGCCCTCGAACTAGTCCATCTTCCTGTTTCCGCCTTGTCGCTCGTCTGAAAAAAATGAGTGGTGGTGCGCTACCTCGCGCTACACGGCCAAAACCCTGGCGCGCCAGAGAGATCTACGTCATTTTGACGTCACATTGTCGCGCTACCGGTCGGGTGCGTCAGGTATGTAGAAGCCTTTACGCTCAGACTCATTTGAAAGCGCAACAAGGTGATCGCGCACCAGCTGCGAGAGAAAGGGCCCTGCCTCAGTCTCTCCCAAAACCCCCACTACTGTTTGGAACATATCAAATACACCCCGTTCCCATTCGTCCCCACAAATCAAGCTTGGCTTTAAATACAGTGACTTTATCTGCCAGTTTAAAGACAGTCGTCATTCTCCCCTGGAGTGACAGGTTGAGGTCATTAAGCAACCCGAATATGCCACACAGGTAAGCGAGTTTTGACACCCAGCCCTCATCACTAAAATATGCAGCTAACGGTGACTTTTTTTTTCTGTAAGAAATCTCTGCAGCGGCTCTCGCAACTCAAACACTCTGGCCAGTGCTAAAGATGCTTGTTTTTTGTTGCTCATTCTAGCAGTTTAGCTAACTTCGTGTGACACTACCGTTCGCCAAGAACTGATCAAGTGAAGTGAGCTGACCTGAGGCTCTTGCGAGCGCTGAAGGCAATATGTAAAAAGTATTGAAGGCGGGACAGACAGGCGTAAGAAAATAGACCTTGCAAAATGCAAACATGCGTGCAATCAAACAACTGCATATAGGCCTATGCCATGTTAAAACGTGACATTATTGTGAATTAAATTTAGTCTAGTTTGCATGCATTTTTTTTTAAACTCATGTCGTAGGCTACGGCCCGGTTAGGAATGTCCCACGGCCCAGTGGTTGGGGACCGCAGAAAGCCCCAAATGCAATTTTTACACACTGAATGCTCCATCGCAAAGTGCTAAAATAATTATTAGAATTAGCTTAATGTATTTTTACATTTGCCGTAGTATTGTTGATGGGTTTAATAACACATCAAGGGGGTCCTTAGCTAGAACCTAGTGGTATTTGGAGGGCCTTGTTGTGGAAAAGTTTGGGAACCCCTGCTCTAGAATGTTCAGTTTGAAGTTGGAGATCATAGCGACACATGATTGGCCCACAGTCAACAAGGACGAAGCACGCACAAATATTACTACGCCGGTTTATTTGCCACGGAGTTAATCTTGCGCCGACCTATACTGTAAATAAAAAAGCGTTGGATGAGTTGTTCCAAGAAATGAAGCGCCAGGGAGTGCCAAATCGCAGTGGCATCCTGTATAATATGTATTGTATATATTGTAAATGTATATATTGTATATAAATTTACAATCAATGTATATATTGTATATAAATGTACAGTAAATGTATATATTGTATAAATACTTTTACAGAATTTAATACAGCTATTTAATAGTGTGTGTATGCAGTGTTAGACACTGAGTTCTATCTATTGTTTAAGTGCACTTCACTGTTGGAGTGTCACTGTTATACTGCATCATAAATATTGTGCATATTTTCAATATTTAAAGGACTTCAGGAAAGATGTAAAAAAAAAAAAAAAAAAAAAAAAAGTCTAATTGCACTTATAGTGTTAGGTGCCACCTAATATGGCCTAATAGTCCTAGCAACTATCTGTCATTTTACATTCCAGTCATTTAAATATAAGTAGGCCTACATGGACAGTATAGTAGTGAAATATGGTACTGTTGTGAAAAGGTAGGAATTACTATAATCAAAATACATTTTCGACCATTTAGCAAGCTAAACATTTTATGACCATATATTTAGTCATATATTTTACATTACATGTTATACATGTAAATATATTTCACACTTAACATCATATATTTTTGTTATATTTCAGAATATATTTCAACATGATAAATATAAGTGAACAACAATGCAAATATATTTCAATGTATTTGGAATATATGCCACATATATTTTTGACACTTTAAAATATATTTCAATATATTTTTTTTCTGTATGGGACAGAATGAACAAGTGATAGCTCCTAATTAAATGATAATATCTTACTAACAATTATGTTAGTTACTGGCTAATTAATGATGAATATTGGTGTGTTATTTTAAAGTTTTTCCAATTTCCTGCTTGTCTGCCGAATCTCTCGGATCTCCGTTTTTTTTCATTTTCAATCATGTCCTGGCCGTCCATACTACTATCTGCTAACGTTAACGTTACTGCCATCAAGCTGCAATGATTTGCCGCGAATAAATGCCGCCCAAATCTGTCGAGTCGTCTTTACTTGTAGTGGTGCATCGAGTGCAACGTATATTCCCATCCAATTAGATTAAATGCGGAAAATAATAACAGTAACTCCACTGAAATTATTTGAAACTAAAGTAACAGGCCAATTTTGTAAAATGTAAGGAGTAGAAAGTACTGATATTTGTGTTAAAATGTAAGGAGTAAAAGTAAAAAAGTCGCCACAAAAATAAATAGTAAAGTAAAGTAAAAATATCTGAAAAATCTACTTGAGTACAGGAACAAAGTATTTGTACTTTGTTACTTCCGATATAGATAGATAGATAGATACTTTATTGATCCTCAAGGGGAAATTCATATCTGCGGATAATAAACTCCTTGCGGGTAGCGGATGAGAACCAAAACAGTATTTTAGTTTGCTGAAATAGGCTAAAACATAAATGAAAAATATGTGTATATTTGTATGTCTAAATTACCATCACGTTACTACTGCGACTTTACTTCTTCTCGTAGTTGCACAAACTTCCTGTTACGCCAGCAGAGTGAAGAGACTGCTGTTGTGACGATATGCGCGTGTAGAGAGGAGGGGCTGTGCAGGTGATAACACCTCATGCCACTCAGCCATTTCTCATTTACTGGGACAAAATAACATACACACACCAAAGAAATTAATTTAGAATGTGTGAATCACCTCCTATTTCTGTTCAAGCTTCAG
Organism: Alosa alosa; assembly: GCF_017589495.1. Taxonomy (NCBI): domain Eukaryota; kingdom Metazoa; phylum Chordata; class Actinopteri; order Clupeiformes; family Clupeidae; genus Alosa; species Alosa alosa. Next base: position 33,035,058 of record NC_063196.1, on the reverse strand, counting down.
TAACAGAATGAATGTGGACATTAAGTGTTTTACTTAATCCCTGTGCATGTCATTTGTTTGAATTTTATGTTTTATTCACATAGTTTCAATTTTATTGGGTCATTAAATATTGAAAGGTGTCCTTTCTAATTGATGAAAGTAAACAAAGCTGGCATTTGCTTTTTAGCTCAGGTTTACAGTTTTTCCTCGATTGCTTTGACCTGCTTAAGGAAACTGGGATCCACTTGGTCTTCATGAACACTGTCTTTGCACAGCAGAAGTCATCTCTTGCGAATGTGTTCACACATTTTCATTGGGTTCACACAGTTCTCACACCCTTTTGCAAAACAGTTAACACAGGTGTCATTCAAAAGCCCTAAACTCTATTGGTTTTCCTGTGCTAAACAAAAGGAAAACACCTGTTCATAGGTGGTATAGATTCCTTGCATAAGTCTGAATCTCTGATACACCTGTGTAAAACTCCTTTGCACAATTCTTCAATCAGCAATCATTCATTATCCATAAGATATGCCATGTCTGTTCTGTGTTGCTATTTGCCAGTAGGCTGGCTCTAAGGCACATTTAGATAAATTATTGTATAGTGTATTTAGTGAAGAAAACAGTAGAAAATGTGTTTACTGTAGATCTATTTTGATGACAAATGACAAGTTGTAGTTCAATGAAATGTGCCTTGTCTAAGTGCTTACTGTAAGTTACAGTTACATCTTTGGAGGAATGAATACAATTATTTTTTATTCAATACATTTAGTCTTTTCAGTTTTTTTCTGATACCAGGACAATGAAAAAGAAATGGAACAGACATAGCAAACATGCTCATTTTGAGAACTATATTTTGTATTTTGTTGTCCAGTGTGTAATGATTGATTGAAATCACACAGTGATTTGACGACAGGATATGTTATTTGAAGGCAAGATTTGCCTTTGCTGGAAGTGTTTTGAGAGAGTAACAGCCTTTTGCAAGCAAAAACAAAATGTGTCATTTTGGCCAGAGTGCTTTTGTTCAGACACGGGTGTTAACTGTTTTGAGAACGTGATGTCAGAGTTGACACAAGCATCAAAACGATCGAGAAAAACTGTAATATAGTCTAGTGTATTTCAGTGGCAATTATCATCCTTGCATTACACCACCCCTAGTGGACAAAAATAACTTTGCATCCCTGTAATTATATGTGAATCTATGGAGATTCATTTATGTCGTATTATATTAAGAATGCCTATATAAAAAAATGTTTCGTAGATGAGATTTGAGGATTCTAGACTGGAAGACTCTACTGGGATTACACTAAGAAGGTTTGTGTCTGGCCAGCACCAAAAACACAACAAGCCAGAATGTACTCATTGTATTGATGCAATCAGAGCATCGGGGCAAAACAGCAGGTTAAGATCCGTAATGTAGCACTTTGTGGAGACTGTAGTGTGAGCTTGGAGAGGGGAAGGTGGGGTGAGAGGGGGTCGGACGAGAGGGGAGCGGAACTGCAGAATCCGGAATCCGGCTCCCGATCCAGATTTTCCTGTTTGCTGAAAGCCTGTGGAACATGCAACGGATGTCTCCTCTATCTCCCTCTCTCTCTCTCTCTCTCTTCTCTCTGTCTCCCTCTGTGTCTCTCTCTCGCTCTCTCTATCTCCCTCTGTGTCTCTCTCTCTCTCTCTCTCTCTCTCTATCTCCCTCTGTGTCTCTCTCTCTCTCTCTCCTCTCTCTCTCTCTCTCTCTCTCTCTCTCTCTCTCTATCTCCCTCTGTGTCTCTCTCTCGCTCTCTCTACCTCCCTCTCTCTCTCTCTCTCTCCCCTCTCTCTCTCTCTCTCTCTCTCTCTCTCTCTCCCTCTCAGGTCTCTCAGCTTCTATCTCCCTCCACCTCCCTCTATCTCTCTCTCTGTCTCTCTCTCTCTCTCTCTCTCACCTCCCTCTGTGTCTCTCTCGCCTCTCACCTCCCTCTGTATCTCTCTCATCTCCTCTGTGTCTCTCCTCTCTCTCTCTCCCCCTCTCTCTCTCTCTCCTCTCTCTCTCTCTCTCTCTCTACCTCCCTCTCTCTCTCTCTCTATCTCCCTCTGTGTCTCTCTCTCGCTCTCTCTACCTCCCTCTATCTCTCTCTCTCTCGCTCTCTCTATCTCCCTCTGTGTCTCTCTCTAGCTCTCTCTCTAATTCTCCCTCTCTCTCTCTCTCTCTCTCGGGCTCTCTATCTCCCCAGGTTCTCTCTCTCTCGCCTTCTAATTCTCCAGATCTCTCTCTATCCCCAGGTTCTCTCTCTCTATCCCCTCCCTGTGTCTCTCTCTCTATCTCCCTCTTATCTCCCTCTGTGTCTTCTATCTCCCCTCTGTGTGTCTCTCTCTCTCTCTATCTCTCTACCTCCCTTTCGCTTCCCTTGTTTTTGTCCCTCTATCCCCATTTTTCTCTTTTTTTCCATCCTCCCTCTCTCTGTCCCTCCATCCTCTCCCCTTCCAGCCTCTTGTGCGCACTCTCTGTCTCTCCTTCCTCTCTCTCCCTCTCTTTCTCCCTCTCTCTCTCTCTCTCCCTCTGCCTCCCTCTTCTCTCATTCTCACTCGCTCCCTCTGTCTCCCTTTTCTCTCATTCTCTCTCTCTCCCTCCTCTCTCCACTGCAGTGAAGGACCAAGACCACTGTGATACACACACACACACACACACGCACGCACGCACGCACACACTCACACTCACACACACACACACACTCACACACACACGGGAACCCGCACTAGCACCTCTCCTGTCTCACTTGCGCGGCTTGCATGAGAGGAACGGGGAAGGGGAACAGGCTGCTTTTTCTTTTTTCTTTTTCTTTATTTTTGTGTTGCGTGTTGCGTGTTCCGTGTCGATCGTTTCCCGGGGAGGGATTTGACGGATGGCAACCCCACCAGCACCAGCCGCTCCATCCTGCCCACCCACCAGCCCGCTGCATGTCACACCATGACTGAACGGAGCTTCATTGCACTGTGAAGGAGTCTGCACGCGCTCAGATGTGGCCACCGCGCCAGGAACCGACTGCCAGGTAACGGCCACAGCTGTACGTACGTGTGTGTGTGTGTGTGTCTATGTGTGTGTGAGGGAAAGGGCTGACTTGCTGCAGGGATTTTATGTGGTATCTGAAGGTGATTAGACATTGCTCTGTGCCAGATGTTGCTTGTAGTGTGAACGAGATGCAGTGTATGTATGCGTGTGTGTGTGTGTGTGGTGAGAATCACCTGTGATTGGGGGGGTGGGGGTATGTGTGTGTGTGTGGTGAGAATCACCTGTGATTGGGGGGGTGGGGGTATGTGTGTGTGTGTGGTGAGAATCACCTGTGATTGGGGGGGTGGGGGGCTCCATTCTGACAGAAGAGAGAGAAGGAGATAAGGACAGGATGAGGAAGAGAGGGACACAGAAGAGAGAGATGGAGGGAAAGAAGGATATAGAAGACAGAGAGATGGAGGGAAAGAGGGATATAGAACCAGAGGAAGAGAGGACATTGGGGTGAAATGAGAGGAGTGGTGGAGTGAGAGAGGAACACAGAAGAGAGAGAGAGAAAGACAAGCGATGCGGAGGTGCTGGACCACATCTGGAACATCTGTGTTTCAGACACACACACACACACACACACACACACTGTATCACTGTATGGCCTTTATCTCATGCAACATCTCTCCCTCTGCCTACATGAAGCTGAAGAAAAGGTTGCCTAGCAATAATCCAGAGAATGGTCTGATTGGCGGTGGGGGGGGGCTAGGCTGAAGGAAGGAAGGAGAGAATGATAATCTTCTGTTTTTCATTTAGTGCTTTCTCCACACAAATATACTCATAGTGCAAACATGCTGTATTTGTGCCAATGTTCTGTGCCTTGTGCTGGGAAGGGACTACATGGAAGAGGCTGGAGGAAAGAGACAGAGAGGGATAGGTGCAGCATGCATTGTGCATGACAGAGAGAGATGGGACAGCTGTATGAGTGCACGTGTGTGTGTGTGTGTGTGTGTGTGCGCGCCAGAGAATAAGAGAGAGAGAGGTTTCTCCAGCCTATGCAATGACATCTGGATCTCATTAGATATAGAGGCATCAAACCCCTTATATGATTCATGGCTAATATTCAGCTTCTGTGTGTGTGAGAGAGTGTTCATTTACACTGTGTGTGTGAGAGAGTGTTGATTTACACTCTGTGTGTGTGAGAGAGTGTTGATTTACACTGTGTGTGTGAGAGTGTTGATTTACACTGTGTGTGTGAGAGAATGTTCATTTACACTGTGTGTGAGAGTGTTCAGTTAGAGCCAGCCAATGGATCTCTGATTAAGATTCAGTACTCCTGTGCATGAATGTGTTTTGGTGAGTGTGTGTGTGTGTGTACATATATGTTTCAATGACAGTGGACAACTGAGTTCTTAATTCTCTCTTTTTGAAGATCACCATCATCACAACATATCACAGTTGTGTGCATGTGAACATGTGTGCATGTGAACATGTGTATGATAGCAAGCAAATGGCCTCCTCATTAAAATGCATCTGTAATACTCTACTGGGGTGTGTGTGTGTGTGTGTGTGTGTGTGTATGTGAGAAAAGTGAATGTGTACTTCGGTGTGACAATAAGTGAGCTATGGGGTCCTGATTAAGATTCATCATTCATTGTGTGTGTGTGTCACAGGATGTGTGTTTAATGTGAGTGTGTGTGTATGTGTATGTGTGATTTTGAGCCAATGGCTCCCTTATGAAGATTCATTACTAATGTCCTTCCAGTGTGTGTGTGTGTGTGTGTGTGTGTGTGTGTGTGTGTGAACGAGAGAGAGAGATAGAGGGAGTTCAAGCATATTTGTGAGTGCGATCACTACCAGCCAAATAATGAAGATTCATAAATGGTGTCCCGCCTCTAGAAGTGTGTGTGTGTGTGTGTGTGTTTCCTTTGATGTGTGTTGGTGTAACTGTGTGTGTGTGATAGAGTGAGTGTGTGTGTGTGTGAATATGTTTTTGTGTTTTGTCAGGTGTGAGTGTGTAAGTGGATGTATGATTGAGATCCGCCACTAATATCACCTTTGCTTCATTTCTCGCTGAGTGGGTGAGGGCCAGTGTGTTAGACTGGTCACCTTACCTGTGTCAGTATCCCCTCATATGTTTTGACAAGTGTGTGTGTGTGTGTGTGTGTAAGATCATGCTAGATTATAGCAATCAGCAAAAAAGTTTGTGTGTGTGTAAGACTGACATTACTAGTTTATATATTTGTAAGTGTGTGTTTGTGTACATGTGTGTGTATGTGTGTGAGAGCGAGTCACTGAAAGTAGCAGTCTGTTTGCATGTGGGTGTGTTGATCTGCTAGTGATTATCAGTCTGTCTCTGTAAACATAACTGTGATAAGCTGTGTGTGTGTGTGTGAGAGAGAGTGTGTGACAGTTATACCCAGTATAAGTGTGTGTATTTGTAATGTATGTTTGACTGAATGACACTAAAAGTACCTGTTTGTTTTTGTCTTGGAGTTTGAGTGAGATCGACAGCCTGTGTGTGTGTGACAGTGTGTGTGTGTGTGTGTGTGTTAGAGAGTCATTACCAGTCTGTGTGTGTGTATGTGTGTGTTAGTCAGCCTTGTATCTGCATGTATAGATGTGAGCTAGACTGAAAATATCTTTTTGTGTGAGTGTCGGACAAACTGACATTTCCAGCATGTGTGATGTGTGATCATGACAGTTAGTCAGAGACCATCAGGTGTAAGTTTCTCTCTCTGTCTCTCTCTCCCTTTCTCTCTCCCTTTCTCTCTCTCTCTCTCTCCCTTTCTCTCTCTCTCTCTCTCTCTCTCTCTCTCTCTCTGTCTCTCTGTGTGTATGAAAAAACATGTGTGATCATGGCAGTCAGCCAGAGACCATCAGGTGTAAGTTTGAAGTTTCTCGCTCTCTCTCTCTCTCTCTCTCTCTCTTTCTCTCTCTGCGTGTGTGTGTGTGTGTAAAACCATGTGTGTGTGATCATGACAGTCAGTCAGAGACCATCAGGTGTGTGTGTGTGTGTGAGAGAGTTTGTGTAAAACCATCTGTTTGATGGACCATCAGTATCATCATAAATTGGTGGAAATCCAGCAGCAACTCTGCAATATCACTGAGAGGGAATGTGGGATGACCTGTCAGCGTGGATTTGTATGTCTGTAAATGTGGGTATGTGTCACTGACTTACAGGTGTGTTTGTCTGTAAATGTGGGTATGTGTCACTGACTTACAGGTGTGTACTGTATGTAAATGTGGGTATGTGTCACTGACTTACAGGTGTGTATGTCTGGCAGACAGGCAGTATTTATGTTTGGAGATGCTCTACCTGCCCTTAAACGTAAGAATAGATGTAAGTAAATGCTGCACCCAGAATCTACTTGTGTGTCCAAGACCATAATACGTGACAGAGAGGGATTATGTATGTGCTTGCTTAAGTGTGTGTGTGTGTGTGTGTGGTATGTCAACAATATTGATTTTGCTCTCCATACTGTATGTATGGGGTTCATGTCAGAAATATAGATTTTGAAGCGGTTTGTATTGGCATTTGAAATTAGAAGCGGTAGGTTCATTTTCCTCTGCACTGATTTCAACACACACCTTCCAATTCCCATGGACACCCAGGCTACTGTGCTCACCTGCTCACAGAGGAAAACCTGTGCCCGCTCACCTTCCCCAGTAGATCGGCCTAACATCGGTATCGGACCATACTTTCCTTGTTGATTGGTATAGGCCATATTATTTAGTATCGTTAAATAATATGATGTTTATCCATTATGTCACATCAATTCTGCATTGGCTAAGTGTTACGTTATGCGTGGACCGGTGTCGGCTAAGTGTTCGTTATGCGTGGACCGGTGTCAGCTAAGTGTTCGTTTTGTGTGGACCGGTGTCGGCTAAGTGTTACGTTATGCGTGGACCGGTGTCGGCTAAATGTTACGTTATACGCGGTCTGGTGTCGGCTAAGTGTTACGTTATGCGCAGACCGGTGTCGACTAAATGTTACGTTATGCGCGGACACAGCTGAAAGTGATTCAAGGAATGGAAATGGTTCAGTTATTTTTTTTTGTTGAATATTTGTTTTCCTCGGAATACTTGTTTGCCAAGTCAGGAATTCTTATTTGGGAAAAGGGCAAGCACCCTGTCTTTCGTTAATGGCAATACGTAAATTAAACTGGATTGGAAACTGAATTCAACCTGTAGGACAGGGAAGGTTAGCTGGGCTAATTATGAAATACTCAGACATGATATTGTGTGTGTGTGTGTGTGTGTGTGTGTGAGAGAGAGTGAGTGAGTGCGGGCAAACATTGAGCTAATAAAAACCTTAATATGAGCAGTTTATACCTGCCTCGTCTACAGTAATTTGTCAGAGAACTGAGACACGTAAAAAATGTAACATAAAATTGTTTTAATTAATCATAATCAAGCTAAGTTTACAATAATCGTGATATTGATTAAATTGTAATTGATTCATCCTGCCCTGGTTTGTGCGTGTGTGTGTGGGGGGGGGTGTTATGGGTGGGTTTTAAGAGTGGGTTTGTGAGTGTGTGTGTGTGTAAGTTTGTGCAAGGGGTCAGTTTGGATTATATGAACCAGGACATTGACATAAACTTTATTGTGTCACCAATTCTCCATGTGGCAGTGTGTGTGTGTGTGTGTGGGGGGTACTTGTATGTATACTCAACATGAGTCTTTGAGTTGGCAGGTGTGTATCTGTATGTTGAGAGTGTGTATAAGAGAGTGTGGGTGTATGTGAGTGTGTATATACTGAGACAGAGGTTAGCTGGGTTTATTGAGTCCTGTGGCACAAACACACACACACACACAATCTGGGGGTAGTGTGGCAGAGAAACCTCCTGGGAGCTTTGGACCATAATTACAGATCAACGCATTTTCATTTGGCCTCCTGAGTTGACCAATCTAGACGTTCTTTACAGAATCAGTGTCTAATAGGCGAGAGCGCGAAAGACGAACACTGCTGTCTCTTTTACAGTTCGGCAGAGGGCTCTGCAGCGATCATGTCTGTATCATGTATGTTTTATATAATGATTTACACAAGTATGTGGAAGCCCTGTTGAAACGGCTGTGCTTGCTATAGAACCAAATGCTTACATTACAGAATAACTCATGTGTGCTTTATAGGCCTAATATATCACACAGCGGGTAAAATGAGGCTTCCCTCAGGGCGCTGCTGCCGCTGGAGGAAGGTTTCGGGGTGAAAGGTTACGTGTGCATGCGTGCGTGATTGCTCACAGCAAGATTTATGCCGTATAAAGCCTTTGAGAACTCTTTATGTAGCATGAGGAGATGGTGACTGTGGTATGCGTTGGGCTTTATTCTGTACTACTGCATAGGGTAGGAAGACAACACACTGTTTCCTTTCTTCATTCTATATTTTTGTAAATAGTCAGTTGAAGCTACTTTACATACTTATGTGCATACAGTCATGCGTGACTTACTAGGCTCCTCGCTCAATACCATGTTGTACAAGCCCAAGTTATAACATCTTGCACTATAACACAAGAAGTTCCTCATAAAATGTTTACGGCTCTGTGCCGCTACACAGGCCTCTGTCATTGCCATGTCAACGCAGGCAGATGTGAAAAGTGTAGAAAAGGCACGCACGTCCATACCAGGGCAAGTAGCCTCTCCTAAGTTTCGTGTACTGGACAAAAGCAAGAGTCACAGCGATAAGAGTAAAGGCCACAGACCAGACGTAGCTCCCAAACATATTTAATGACGTGACGTTTCGGGGCAAGTCCTTCCTCAGAGGATGCAGGCAGATGTGTGTGTGTGGTGTGAGGAAGAGAAGCTGGGGGAAGCTATCACTTAGCTGTTAGGGCACCGTCTCTGCAGCACACTTCCCAGAGTGACACGCTGTTAGAGTTGTGATGTTCAGGTGTGAGCTCCTCGACTTGGGGAAGCCCCGCCGCACCTTTAAAAGAGAATAGGGAAAACAACGCTGAAAGGAAGAGACTGTGATTTTAACTTGACACCTTGTTTGTCAGATTCCACTGCTAATTGCTTCGTAAAGAGTGCTAGCTGTCTGATCGTGTAAGCTAAAAAGAAAGGTCACTATGCTCTAATTTTGTATGATGTGCAACACCAAAGGCAGTTCATTAAAGCCGTCAGCCCCAGAACAAAGACTTATTTTATTGTATTTTATTTTATTTGATTTATTTGCTAGGCAAAAGTCCCAAATTGGAGCCCGTGTTGACCAGTGTGTCAGCACAAGGCCTGGGTCTGCCCACACGGTGTTGGGGTCCCAAATTAGAGCCTATGTTGACCAGTGTGTCAGCACAAGGCCTGGGTCTGCCCACACGGTGTTGGGGTCCCAAATTGGAGCCCATGTTGACCAGTGTGTCTGCCCACACGGTGTTGGGGTCCCAAATTAGAGCCTATGTTGACCAGTGGGTCTGCCCACACGGTGTTGGGGTCCCAAATTGGAGCCCATGTTGACCAGTGTGTCTGCCCACACGGTGTTGGGGTCCCAAATTAGAGCCCATGTTGACCAGTGGGTCTGCCCACACGGTGTTAACACATGTCTTCCTGTACTGTGGGTACATGTCAATACACTTGGAGATATCGGCATCTATTCTCACTCCATGGTTCTCACAACATTTATAGCCTATTTGTGGTGCGTGTTGGGGTCCCAAATTAGAGCCCATATTGTTCGTAGTGTCCTGGCTCTTTAAATGGTCAACACGCACAGTGGCTCAGACTGAGCCATCAACCACTCCAGCTTCATGTCGCTTCAGGAGCAGGGATAGGAGGGGCCACATCCTTCACTCAAATATGAGTCCGTGCAATTAAACGCTGTGTAATGCAGTGAGTCATGGTGATTAATAGTGATTCATCGCATAGTGATGGTTTGTACTTACGCATATTACGAGTAAAGGTGACGAGTCTTAGTTATTATGTACAATTTGTAATTACATGTAATGTGTGGTTATTCACTGATGATTAATGTGTAACGATGGCTGTAATGCTGCAGGTGGTAACAGTATATCAAAGTGAAATGAAATGAGACCGGTGCAGCGAAGTGAAATAAAATAATAAAGTGTAATATGTCTGAACTACTGTACATAAAGTTTAATTGGTAGCGGTGAGGAATATGGAATCTTAGTAGAGAAATAGATCCTCCTGTTTTAAACCGATAATTTATGTATTACACTGTGCATAAGGGTGTGATTAAACCGGGACAACGGCCCTTTAACATTACGTGGTGCTATGTGAACTTTAGTATTTGATAAGGTAAGAAAAGGGAGTTTAATGATTGCCTTTGACAGACAGATGAAAGCAGAGTCTGCATGGAGGCCTCCTATTTAGAGCTGATGTGCTTCTGCTGCAGGGAGGAATCCAATATCTAAATTTTAGCAGAGAAGATGCTCTTCCTGTGAGTGATAACAGTGTGTGTGTGTGTGTGTGTGTGTGTGTGTGTGTGTGTGTGTGTGTGTGCAGAGAAGATGCTCTTCCTTCCTGTGATGTGTAACTGTGTGTGTATTATTATTATTACAGAGATTGAGAGAAGATGCTCTTCCTGTAGTGATAATGTGTGTGTGTGTGTGTGTGTGTGTGTGTGTGTGTGTGTGTGTGTGCAGAGAAGATGCTCTTCCTGTGAGTGATAACGGTGTGTGTGTGTGTGCAGAGAAGATGCTCTTCCTGTGAGTGATAACTGTGTGTGTGTGTGTGTGCAGAGAAGATGCTCTTCCTGTGAGTGATAACAGTGTGTGTGTGTGTGTGTGTGTGTGTGTGTGTGTGCAGAGAAGATGCTCTTCTTGTGAGTGATAATGGTGTGTGTGTGTGTGTGTGCAGAGAAGATGCTCTTCTTGTGAGTGATAACAGTGTGTGTGTGTGTGTGTGCAGAGAAGATGCTCTTCCTGTGAGTGATAACGGTGTGTGTGTGTGTGTGTGTGTGTGTGCAGAGAAGATGCTCTTCTTGTGAGTGATAACTGTGTGTGTGTGCAGAGAAGATGCTCTTCTTGTGAGTGATAATGGTGTGTGTGCAGAGAAGATGCTCTTCCTGTGAGTGATAATGGTGTGTGTGTGTGTGTGTGTGCAGAGAAGATGCTCTTCTTGTGAGTGATAATGGTGTGTGTGTGTGCAGAGAAGATGCTCTTCTTGTGAGTGATAACAGTGTGTGTGTGTGCAGAGAAGATGCTCTTCTTGTGAGTGATAGCGGAGTTCCCACAGCGAGCTGCAACACCCTATTGACACTGATCTCACTGATCTCTCTGATCTCACTGATCTCTCTGATCTCACTGATCTCACTGATCTCTCTGATCTCACTGATCTCTCTGATCTCTGATCTGTTGTATTTTTACTCTCAGCAGCCAAATCATGTGTTTTATGCTGTTGCATAAGGTCTCCTCTTCACCGCTGCCTAGCCTGCCTCCATAGCTCCCTCTCACTCTCGTTTTTTCTTAACTTCTGCCTATAGACTTCCCATCTTACCGCTCACTCCCTCACACACACACACTCACGCTCTCTCTCACACACACAAACACACACAGTCTCTCACACACACACACACACACACACACATGCGCAAACAGCCTCTGTAACACGGCACACAGAATAAGATGAGCTGCTCCCGGCCTGTTTCCATGGCGATGTGGAGGAGGCTGTGTGTGTGTGAGAGAGAGAGAGCGAGAGTGTGTGTGTGTGTTTGTTTTTCTCTGTGCATTCCTCCAAACGGATCCAGGCCAGAACAGTGTGGCAGAGTGGAGGTGGTTTTAAATATTTCTGTACATGTGTGTGTGTGCGTGCGCACGAGTGTGTGTGTGTGTGTGTGTGTAAGGCAGAGAGCGGGTGAAAAGGTGTGTGTGTGTGTGCGCGTGCACATGTGTGTATGGAAGAGAGTGGGTGATGCATGTCCAACACATGCGATTTTATGTTTGTGTTATACATTGAAAGATGTTCCTGAATGTGTGTTTATGTTTGTGAGTGTTTTAGAGAGAACAAGCAAAAGCATTTGGTGCCCATTTTACATAATTCTGTCAGGTGTCCTTAGGAGAAGGACAGAGATCATTTAAGCTGTGCGCTTATGATGCTGTGTCTATGAGACACACAATAAGTGGTATCATTTGGGAGATTTTAATTGTGTGTGTGTTGATTTAGTATGATGCATTGAGTGGTGTGTGTGTGTGTGTGTGTGTGTGTGTGTGTGTGTGTGTGTGTGTGTAATTTAGTATGATGCATTGAGTGGGTTGTATAATGTGTGTTTTGTGTGCACGGTTGGCCTCTACCGTTTGTCCTCGCGTCAAAGTGTGTATAGGTGGCTTACTGTGTATCAGGATGTGTGTGTGTGTGTGTATCATCCGTTGCTCTGATTGGTACATTACAGAAGAAGCTCAACTCTGTGCTGGCTAGAAGTGTGTCCTTCTCTGGATGCTACACATGATTGCATATCTCTATGTTCCATAACTGCAAGCAGGGTAGCGTGCATATCCCATCCTTATAACTATGAGCTAACTATGTTCAAAGTTCTTTCTACTAGACATCTTCTCTTGACAATGTTTCTGCTAGTATGTATTTTTGTGATACATGTCTGCTAGCACACTCTAGCTCTACTAAAATCACTGCTGGGTCACGTCAATTTAACCAGGGCCCACGCACTTAGGTCTCAAAAAAATCTGAAAAAATTACCAGGTATAAGTATAAGTATATATACTTTTTTGATCCCGTGAGGGAAATTTGGTCTCTGCATTTAACCCAATCGGTGAATTAGTGAAACACAAACAGCACACAGTGAACACACAGTGAGGTGAAGCACACACTAATCCCAGCGCAGTGAGCTGCCTGCTACAACGGCGGCACTCGGGGAGCAGTGAGGGGTTAGGTGCCTTGCTCAAGGGCACCTCAGCCATGGCCCACTGGTCGGGGCTCGAACCGGCAACCCTCCGGTTACAAGTCCAGAGTGCTAACCAGTGGGCCACAGCTGCCCCCTAAAGGGAGATCGCCCGACCGGGCGGGAACGTCATCAAGCAGGTTTTGAACCGGCGATGCTGGGACAATTCTTCATGTGCTCCGCACACCGACGTCTTGTCCATTGTGCTACTGCAGGTGTACCTATGTTACCCAGGAGACACACTGTAAAATTACTCTTATGTAAGATCAATACTTTCCAAGATACAGCCAGTTTTACAGGGGGAGGGGGGTGTCGATTTTGTTCGGCCTCTTTTTTTTGTCAAAGTTCACAAGCCCACAGCGCAAGAACTAAACCATGTAGGAGGCTCAAATTTTGCATTCTGGTACATAAATAGGAATAGTATGTAGCAGAATCGTCACGTTTGGTCTGGATGATCCAGAGTAATTTTACAGTGTGTCTCCTGGGTAACATACGTACACTTGGTAATTTTTTCAGAATTTTTTCAGACCTAAGTGCGTGGGCCCTGGTTAAATTTACGTGGAATGACCCTGCTTGTATTGTTCTAGTTAGCCAGCTAGCATACCTTTTCTTATGAAGCATCGGCAAACATGCCTCTGCTGGTGTCACTCTGTCCATTTTGATGGTCCCAGGTAGCAGCAGGCTGGAGGACTGCTGTCGGCCCACTTGGGGCAGATCTGGCGGTCCGCTGGTGCTTTGCTCATCGGTTTTCCGGCGGTCCACTGGCGGGTCGCTGACGAACGCCACATCATTCACATATCAATCCAGACACTTTTCAATTTCAGTTTCAGTTATAATTTTTCCTTAAATCTTTACACTTACCCCCCTATTTTGAGTTTTTGCTCGAAATTGCACACCGCCTACTAACAATCGCCCTGTTTCCACATACTTTGACTTATATTTAAGTGCTTGCCCTCTTTTGAAAGCAGAGGCCTTGTAGATTATGTTAGTACCAATAGATTGACTGTGTGATAAACTGTCAGAGAGTGGCAAAGGGTAGAATGATTAAAAAAATGTAGGGGGTTTTGTACATATCTGGAAATGACCACATTCTGCCCTCATTTATTTAGTCTTGGAAACACAACTGAGCCCCACTACCAGGTCGTGTGAATCTGTATCTCAAAGTAGATCAATATAGAATGAATTATGAGCACTTTAGACCATTATTTGCCAAGGTATGCTAATGCGTTTTGTACAATGCTCTATGGAAACTCCCCATAGGACTTTTGGTTACCTAAAATGCATATGTGTGTGGTAGGGGAAACCAGTCAATAGTCAGGGTTTAAGTATCTTTCCAGGTTGCCGTGAGATGTCATTGGTCACCTCAGTACATGTGGACCACACTGAATCAGACCCTGATTACATGATGAATGATTAGACATGAATTGACATGAATTGAATGATTAGACATGAATTAGACATGAATTGAATTCTCTTCATTTCTATACTACTTGTGAAGTAGCACAAAAGGTGACAGACTGTTGGTCAAGCCTGTTGACCTGCCTGTTGAAGTTCTTCAATTTTGTATCACATAGAAATAATAAATGGCCAAACTCATGGATTGACAATGCAGACGGTAGTGATGTCAGGGCGGTGGGTGCTTCTGACGTGCTGATTGGTGCTGCAGGTTATGGCATGAAATTGCTTTCTGCTGCACTCTTACACAACATAATTTGGCTTTGCAACTTTATGGCCTCAGTTGGTCCTGAGACAATTAGGCCCATTTTGTTGTAAATAATGATATGCAAAGTACTCTCCCAAGCCGAATGGTCTGCGGTGTTAAACAGGCTTTAAGGGTGCAGAGCTGGTGCAATATGAGTGGAAGATTCACAGGCAGAGCTGTCGTGTCAACAGAACGGTGCTTCACACATTTAGGTTTTTTTTTCTTTCTTTTTTTTCTTAACAGGCTCTTTTAATTAAGTGCTGGTATCAGATAATAAGCGCCCAATTTCTTGAAGTTCATTGCAGAAACTCTATAGCCTGCAGACAGTGTGTGTGTGTGAGACACCCCTCTGATCTCCCACCCAGCCATGTGTTGCTCCTGGAGTGTGAATGATTTGGAGGGGGGTAGGTGGGGGGTTGGAGGCAGATAGGAGGGGTGGGTGGGGGTTGGAGGGGGATAGGTGGAGGTTGAACTCCATACTGGAGCACACACAGAATGTAGACAGTACACCGCTGAACACCATTTAAAAGGTACACAATGCAACGCTTCAACAACCAATATCACTTCACAGCCCTTTGGGTGGTTCAAGTCTTAAATGGGGAAACGATCTCATGTTGAGATTTGCACTGTAGTCGGCTACTAGTTGTAGACTTCACCACAAACAGTATTGGGGGCAGCCGTGGCCTACTGGTTAGCAATTCGGACCTGTACCCGGAGGGCTGCCAGTTCGAACCCTGACCAGTAGGAACGGCTGAAGTGCCTTTGAGCAAGGCACCTAACCCCTCACTGCTCCCCGAGCGCCGCTGTTGATGCAGGCAGCTCACTGCGCCGGGATTAGTGTGTGCTTCACCTCACTGTGTGTACACTGTGTGCTGTGTGTGTTTCACTAATTCACGTATTGGGATAAATGCAGAGACCAAATTTCCCTCACGGGATCAAAAGAGTATATACTTACTTACTTATTTAGCACAAGGTCAGTATTTAGCACATTTAGCACACGGTCAGTATTAGCGCACAGTCAGTATTTAGCACATTTAGCACACGGTCGCACAAGGTCAGTATTTAGCACAAGGTCAGTATTTAGCACACGGTCAGTTTTGAGCACAAGGTCAGAAAGTATAAGTATACTGTATATACTCTTTTGATCCCGTGAGGGAAATTTGGTCTCTGCATTTATCCCAATCAGTGAATTAGTGAAACACACTCAGTACACAGTGAACACACAGTGAGGTGAAGCACACACTAATCCCGGCACAGTGAGCTGCCTGCAACAACAACAGCGCGCCGGGGAGCAGTGAGGGGTTAGGTGCCTTGCTCAAGGGCACTTCAGCCGTGCCTACTGGTCGGGGTTCGAACCGGCAACCCTCCGGTTACAAGTCCGAAGCGCTAACCAGTATTTAGCACATACATGGGCAACATACGGCCCGCGGGCCACATCCGGCCCGTGGGCTTTCCCTGACCGGCCCGCGTAAGGTCCGTGAAAGAACAATAGTCAAGAGCCTAGCATAGAGATAATGCATGCAAATCAATATCGTTGTTTTTATTTTGAATATAGCTTACTGCTATTTGTGCTTCCATACATTTGTGCGTGGATGCATACGACGTAAACACCCTCACTGATGTGCTGGTGAATAGAATTTATGCTTCAAGCGTCGACACAATGCAGTTGCCTTTACGTCGGCGTAAACCTTTCAAAGTTTTGTGTCTCTTATGTCTCGCGCCGCCACCAGCGCAAAGGTTGTTAGAACAAACTCCTACTGCTGCTCGCTGGCTTATACGGGCGTTCATTTCAAAACGTTACTGGCAGATAGACAGTTTACAATCGCATAACCCCGTAATTGTAACCAAAATATGTCTGAGTTTATTTGCAAAGCTTATGTTAGCTTAACTAGTATGATGCTACTACCCACAGGTTGCTTGAAGCAGCCAGCTCAACACACAGAGCGAGTTGACCAATCACAGTTATGTGCATAAAGTTAAAGCAAAAACATAGCCTACATTTTTTAAATAGTTTTCTTTGTGCATGTTGATTAACTAATGACAGCCTACTATTGTCTGCTCCACATTTTCGTAGTCTAATTCTGCATGCATTCTGCATTAATTTAATGATGGTAATGATTTAATGATGAAATATTTGTTAGTAAAATAATCGGTTGTACTGACTCCTTCACATTTTCATGACCTAGCCTAATTATATAGATATTGTAGTACTTTTTTATATCAGTCTTTGAAAACTGAAAAAAAAAATGTCAATGTCAAAAAATCATTTTCGAGAATGAGGATTAAATACTGGACATAGATTAAATATAGCTGTTTTTCCTTTGTCTCCCTCACATTTTCATCTGTTCTTACGACTAGTAAACAAAACCATATGATTTACTTAATGTTATACAAAAACAGAATAGAATTGAACAGACTTGAGTTTGGTATTTTGGGTCCGGCCCTCCTCAACAGTCCCAGTTTGTCATGTGGCCCCTTGGGGAAATTAGTTGCCCACCCCTGATTTAGCAGTATTTAAGTATTTAGCACACGGTCAGTATTGAGCACAAGGTCAGCATTTAGCACACGGTCAGTATTTAGCACATTTAGCACACGGACAGTATTTAGCACATATAGCACAAGGTTGGTATTTAGCACAAGGTCAGTATTTAGCACACGGTCGGTTTTTAGCACGGCGGTCAGTATTTAGCGCGGCGGTGGTCTACCAGTAGGGTCGCTCCCGTCCTGGTCTAGTTCACACCTCCCCTTCTGATGGGCTGTGAGGCGCGACGGGCAGGAGGTACACTGTCTGGGTCGTGGGTCTCCATGGTGGTGGTAGCCTACACTTCCTCCTCACCTACAGGGAATATTTATACGCATGAATGATTGAACACTTGCTGCATATGAGCAGTTAGTGACCAAATTTAATTTATATTAGTTTGTTTGGGAATATGATCAGGCAATAACCAACTCTTTAGAGACCAACGCACTTGAATTTGCTCTGGCAGATCCGTTGGGCCACTCTCTCATTCATGCCCATTTCCTAATCACCCAAAACCCAGGAGCCAATCACAACAGCATATCCAGCATAGGGGCGGGCTTACAATGACAGACAGAGAGAAGGATGGTTATCACCACTTTGTACACAGCCAATGCCTATGCTGATGAAATTGACACAACTGCATTTAAAAACCTTTGTGTGTACATCATAAGACTTTAATGTACAGGGCCCTAATATCTCAATTAAGAATTCGTCTGCTGTTGGCCAGGCTAAGTCTCACCAGATTACGTCCATGACCACATCCGACAAGTAAAGTGATGAGTGGAAATGTACTAAACATGTCATAGTAACCAAGTAGAATAATGTAGTACTTATAGCAGACAAGGGGAGATGCTGTTGGTGGTAGCCTACACCAGGGGACTTTAACTGGTCTCTGACCATGCATTCAATAATGTTGTTTAACTGTAGGCATCACCATTTTTAAACCTAACACCTCATATTAATAGTAGTGGTCCTCATGGTGCGTTGCTACTTAGTCAGAGTGGTGGTCCCCCGCTCACAATCAGTTGATGCCTTGATGCTTCAAGTCCAAATTGGCTTCTGTCAAGCACCTTGAGGCATATTCATATATTTTGACGCTAAAATGAAATAAAATTGAATTGAATATCCGTTGTGCTCTATGCCTTTAGGAAAACACTATTTTTCAACAGAAAAATGTATTTGTGTGTGGACATGCAGTAGGCCTTACACACACACACACCTACTCACAGCAGTCTGGGGACTAGTAGTTGTGTGGTTTGGCCAGTGTTGCCACAGTTACCTTGAAAAAGTAATCTGATTACTGATTACTCCTTTAAAAAGTAACTTAGTTACTTTACTGATTACTTGATTTTAAAAGTAACTAAGTTAGATTACAAGTTACTTTATTAGTTACTTTCAGCAGCTGCCGACAACACCCCCACCGCCTCAAACATAAAAATGATAACCGGTTTTGGTAGTTTGGCCTTTTCATGTAGCCTTGGCAACTAGCCATCTAGTATAGGCCTGAGTAATATGCAAATGAAATTACACTTGTTAAACTCACCTCAACAAGTCTTTTGCAATCATTTAATCCGCCGTGAGCAATGCTAAAGTCACTGTTACAAACAGTGCAGTGTGCAAGACTATTATGTTTTACTCTTATGAGACAATTGGGTACACTTTTGTGTAATCTGATGTGAAATGGGTCTTAATGTTCCTTTTTGAGGGGCACTGACTCTGCCATGACACTCCTGTTCCTAGATACACTAACTGAACTGATTAATTAAGTTCGGGAGAAAAAAGATATAAGCCCACGTACACTGAAAACTGATTGGTTGATTTAGCAAAACAGACCAGGATGCTCTCTGTCTTGGATGTGCTTGCAGGCACACACACACCACTCCCCTCTCTCTCCCTCTCCGTTGTGTGCGCGTTAAACTCAGATGCACACGCGATTTGAAGTCCGGTCTGGCTTGCGTGCTCTTGTTCGCTCTAGGTTCCGGGAGATTTTATGTAATTTGCGGGCGTCAGGATATCAATATGTGGGAGACTCCCAAAACTTCGGGAGACTTGGGATGTCTAGCTAGACAGCACTTTGTCGCCAGCACAGAATGTAGGCATGGCATAGCCTACATGACGTTAATCCCCGAGACAAGAAGAAAGCAAGGAATATATCTTTTTACTAAGGAAAATGACAGAAATAGTAACGCACAGTGACTTACATAAATAACTTTAATCTGATTACTGGTTTATAAATAGTAGCGCGTTAGATTACTCGTTGTCGAAAAAGACACTAAGTACTAAGTACTACTAAGTAACGCGTTACTGGTATCACTGGGTTTGGCATAGCATACCTGGACAGGTAATTGTGAGGTTTGGCATAGCGTACCTGGACAGGTAGTTGTGAGGTTTGGCATAGTGTACCTGAACAGGTAGTTGTGAGGTTTGGCATAGCGTACCTGGACAGGTAGTTATGCGGTTTGGCATAGCATACCTGGACAGGTAGTTGTGAGGTTTGGCATAGCGTACCTGGACAGGTAGTTATCTCCCCCCAACCCTGGACCCCTTCCAGTTTGCATACCGAGCCAAGCGGTCTACAGAGGATGCAATCTGCTCTGCCCTCCACCCAGCCCTCACCCACCTGGAAAAAAGAGACTCATATGTGAGATTGCTGTTTATAGACTTCAGTTCTGCATTCAACACCATAATACCACAACAACTCATCTGCAAACTTGACAAACTGGGACTCAGTACCTACCTCTGCAACTGGCTACTGGACTTGTTGTTGTTGGTACGTGTTGGCAACAATACCTCAAGCAGCATCACACTGAGCACAGGGGCCCCCCAAGGTTGCGTGCTCAGTCCGCTGTTTCTTCACCCTGCTGACGATGACTGCACTGCAACCTACAGCAACAATCACATAGTGAAATTTGCTGACGACACAACTCTGGTGGGTCTCATCACCAAGGGCTTAATTTAGACTCAATACAGGTTGGAGGTCGACCATCTGACCACGTGGTGCAGGGACAACAACCTCCTGCTGAACGCCAGCAAGACCAAAGAGATTGTTGTTGACTTCGGAGAGGTCACACCCAACACCTGCCACTGACCATCGACGGTGCTGTGGGTGGAGAGAGAGCGAGCAGCACCAAATTCCTGGGGGTGCACATCAGTGAAGACCTCTCCTGGACCACCAACACTGCATCACTGGCTAAGAGAGCTCAGCACCGCTGTACTTCCCTCGTGAAACTCAGGCGAGCAAGTGCTCCACCAGCCATCATGACCACATTCTACCAAGGCACCATTGAGAGCATCCTCTCCAGCTGTATCGCTGTGTGGGGTTGGAAGCTGCACTGAATACAACAGGAAAGCCCTGCAGCGCATAGTGAACACAGCTGGAAGGATTATTGGTGCTTCACTCCCCTCCCTGAAGGACATTTACACCACCCACCTCACCCGCAAGGCTCACCAAAATTGTGAGTGATGCAAGTCACCCCGCTCACAATCTGTTTGATCTACTGCCCTCTGGGAAGAGGTACAGAAGCCTGCGCTCCCGCACTACCAGACTCACCAACAGCTTCATACACCAAGCTGTAAGGATGCTGAACTCTCTCCCTCCTCTCCCCCTCCACCCTCAGCTACATAACATCCTGGACATTGAACCCACAATGGCCGCCTGCACTACTCCACTTGCACACTTGAACACTTGCACACTTGTACACTTTACAACTTGGTGTTGTTGTCCTGAAAACACAACACTTCTGCTGCTCTTACATAACTTGCACCACTATGCCACTTTCTTTCTTACTTAGGTCAAACAGAACTACCCAAGCCTTTTATTGGCCTGACTTTGCACTAGTATTTTATTGACTGTCTATGCACAATTTCAACCAAATTTTGCTGCTCTTATTTTTTCAGTATTATATGTGCCCTCTTATTTACTTATTTACTTACTTTTTTGTTTACTTGAATGTTATGTTTGTCTGTGGACTTAAATTGGTAAAATATGTCTTGTCTTCACCGTGGGATAGTGAGAAACGTAATTTCGATCTCTTTGTATGTCTGGAACATGTGAAGAAATTGACAATAAAGCTGACTTTGACTTTGACTTTGACTTTGACTTTATGCGGTTTGGCATAGCATACCTGGACAGGTAGTTGTGTTTGGTACCTGGACAGGTAGTTTTGCGGTTTGGCATAGTGTACCTGGACAGGTAGTTGTGAGGTTTGGCATAGTGTACCTGGACAGGTAATTGTGAAGTTTGGCATAGCGTACCTGGACAGGTAGTTATGCGGTTTGGCATAGCATACCTGGACAGGTAGTTGTGAGGTTTGGCATAGCGGACCTGGACAGGTAGTTATGCGGTTTGGCATAGCATACCTGGACAGGTAGTTGTGTTTGGCATAGCGTACCTGGACAGGTAGTTTTGCG
The DNA here is from genome assembly GCF_017589495.1 of Alosa alosa. Taxonomy (NCBI): domain Eukaryota; kingdom Metazoa; phylum Chordata; class Actinopteri; order Clupeiformes; family Clupeidae; genus Alosa; species Alosa alosa. Next base: position 33,013,637 of record NC_063196.1, on the reverse strand, counting down.
GTTTGGCATAGCGTACCAGGACTGAGCAGATTATTGCAGCTGGTATCCTGGTGGCGGGTTCTGCATTTGATCCCAAATTAGCCCAGAGCTGTGGCCTGGCATACAGTTCGGCCGTTTATTATTCAGGAGAACGTGCGGCTTGCCAGCTTGGCTAGCTGTTGACAGATCTAGACTGGAACATTTCGGCTCTCCCATAGCCAGGTGACTGCTACTGATAGAGCCGACAGCTTCTGTGTTTCATCCCAAATGGGTCCAGATCTGCTGTTCCTTTTCTGACACACAGAAAAGGAACGAGTTGCTTTAAGGCCAGGTGTGATTTCAACACCAACGAAAGTGAATTCAGAGCCCTATGCTTTGTTTTGTATATACAAATATGAATGTATAAGTTTGCCCAGGTGAGACTGAATAGGCTGCCAAGAATAATTAACCCATTAGTTATGAATGATAACATCCACACATTAACATATAGTTTATGAGTGGACGTTGTCATTCATATTAGCTAGAGTGATATTATACCGGTAGTTTATGAGTGGACGTTATCATCCATATTAGCTAGAGTGATACTTTTTTGCTATTATTGTTATAGTTATCATTTTTGGCATGAACGGCCTTTGACTAGTACTAGTGGTGGTAGCTGCTAGAGAAGGCAACATTTCAAAATGATAAATAAAGGAATCGTGTCTACAGTTTTGGAGAGACAGTTCAGTGAGTCCTTTATTTAGAAACAGGTAGCTCGGTAACTCGGCGCTGAGTAACCAGACCACCCACATGTTGGTACCTTTCTACACCAGTCAGCGTTCGCTTAACGGAAAGTCTGACTCCAGAACAGCTCGAAAGCCACAGTAGATTCCCTCAGGGAGAAGCAGGCTGCAAACGCATGCATGTTTAGGCCCTGAAGGCCAACACATGTTCTCTCACACACACTCACACTCACACACACACACAAACACACACACGTTGTGATTAACACACAGGTGAAGTCCTCTACCCCTCGAATGGGCCATGCGTTGGTTGAGCGATGCAGTTTCCATGACGATGCTCCATATTCATATCCACATTCAGACTGTATTTTTTCTATCAACAGAACTGTCCAAAGCTCCCGCCTCCCACACTCTCCACGCTAGTGGGCCTCTCTGCCAGCCGCTCGCACCAGTTGTATGCTGGGACTTCAACACACTGATTCCCTTCCACATCTGTTGCTTCATGTGGACTAAAACAACGTCTGATTCTTATCGTCGCTATCATTTTGTTACCTTTGTATTTAGTAAGATATATTTCCACCACTGGCCATTGTGCTGGAATGCCATTGACAGTAATGAGATGGGTAAATGGATAGTGATAGCTCATGTGGTTATGTTATATAGACATTTAATTCACTTCATTCTGAACCGATTGTCATGATATTTGGTTTGCTATAAATGTGGGAGAATGATATCGGTTACTTTTTGGAATCTAATCCCATTATGACAATTTAATCACTGTTTGCTTAAATTCTACTAATAATGAATAGCCATAACTTCATGTTTTGGTGGTAATTACGCCTCCGCAACAGAATTAATTAATTCAGGTAAGTAATCTTGACCACTCCAATGTGACAAACGCATTGACGTATTCCATCTAATAGAAGTGAATGGAAATGCAGTATCTCGGTTTCTGTGTCCCATCACATCCCATACGTGCACTCAGCTCTGCTGTTACCATCAGTAACCCTGAACACACACACATACACACACACACACACACACACACACACACACACACACCCAGCACCACCACCACAAGCGCAAAAACAACAAAACGCCCACATACACCTCAGGCAACATCTACTCTCTATCTATCTGTGTTCTCCTCCGCATATCCTTACAGGGATTAAATGATACTTCATTCTGTTGCTGCTGTCAGGGATCATGCTATTCTCCTCTGCGTTTTTTTGCCATTTTTTTATACTGTTACAGAAGAGGAATTGTATTAAGTGATATCACATTCAATTGATGTTCCTGGGAATTGTGTTTGTGTGTGTGTGTGGGGGGGGCATAACCTGCATTGTTGGCATGGTGAAATCATTCAAAAGTGGGTGAGGTATAGCCTGGGCTTTAGCATGTAGCCTGAGGTTTAGCATACGCTGGGCATCACAAGAGGGATCTTTTCAAATTACAGTCTCATCTCCAGTCCTGTGTCAAAGTCTCTTAAAAGGAGCTATTACTATTTGAAGCTTAATATGAACACAGTAATTGACTCACTGCTTGCGATAAATGGTCTTTGTGGGCTGTGTAACAAATTTTAAAAGCTATGATGGATAAGATATTAATGAAAGGGTGCGACCAGAATTCTTGTTTCAAAAATAACAGGAGAGAAGGGTGTTTTCAGATGGAGTGACATAATGCTAATTAACGATGGAGTGACATAATGCTAATTAACAATGGAGTGACATAATCCATATAACACTGGAGTGACATAATGCTAATTAATGATGGAGTGACATAATTAATGATGGAGTGACATAATCCATATAACACTGGAGTGACATAATGCTAATTAATGATGGAGTGACATAATCCATATAACACTGGAGTGACATAATGCTAATTAATGATGGAGTGACATAATCCATATAACAATGGAGTGACATAATGCTAATTAACAATGGAGTGACATAATGCTAATTAATGATGGAGTGACATAATTAATGATGGAGTGACATAATGCTAATTAATGATGGAGTGACATCTATCTATAAAGCAAGAAGCGTCTGTGTGTCCGGATGTCTGTGTGTCTGTGGCACGCATATCTCGCTGACCGTTTGTCAGACTGATTTCTGGTGTCTTGCTATGGACGTGAGTAGGTGCAGTGCCAAATTTGACGTTGTTTGAATAAGAAATGCAAAAGATATAAGTAAAAGAAGCACATTGATTTTGGCTAAGAAGCCCTCCCCCTCCCACACACCACTGTACTGTAAGCTGCACCAGTGCGGGATAGAAGGGGCTTTGGCAGAACTGGATCAGTGTAGGTTACGGGTAAAACTTAACATGTCTGCCTCAACAATAAAGTGAACTCCGGGATTTTGCAACAACACGCCAACACACACAGGTATGCAGGCTCTTCAAAATGACGTAAAAAATGATGTGCAATAAACGGACACTTCGAATAGCCCAGGCTTTAAAGAACGTCTCAGAATGCCACACATGCAAAGCATAACCAGCGACAAGCAACGAGTGGCAGACAGAGTGTGATGTCACTTATATGAATAGCCCAGGCTACTTTGGACTGTCTTTAGACTTTGAATAAGCAAACGACAATTCCAACTGCAAGGTCCTAAATTGAAACAAGCGATAATGGTCCCGAATTAAAGAACGTCTCAGAATGCCACACATGCAAAGCATAACCAGCGACAAGCAACGAGTGGCAGACAGAGTTTGATGTCACTTATAGGCCACCAGAGACTGTTTTTGAGTCACACCGTTGCAAATTTCATATGCATCATTCCACAAAATGTTGGTTTTCTCTATCATCAAGGTATTCAATAGGCTAAGCATATATCCTTGACTCAAAACAGCTGTTAGTCATTTTGATTTGTAAAAAATGTCACATGCAGCCATGCTTAAATTCTGCTCACTTCACATTTATTATATTATTATATTGTCTGCATTAATTATTGAATGCTTACCTGGCATTATGTTTTTCCCTATCATCCTATTTTTAAAGCAGGCCTATACCTGCAGGCATGTAATTGGGCTACAGGAATAGCATGTTTGAACGGGCACTGCACCAGTAATGCTAATTAATAATGGAGTGACATAATGCTAATTAACAATGTAGTGACATAATGCTAATTAATGATGGGTGACATAATTAATGATGGAGTGACATAATGCCTAATTAATGATGGAGTGACATCTATCTATAAAGCAAGAAGCGCCTGTGTGTCCGGATGTCTGTGTGTCTGTGGCACGTGATATTCGGGCTGACCGCTTGTCAGACTGATTTCTGGTGTCTTGCTATGGACGTGAGTAGGTGCAGTTGCCAAATTTGACGTTGTTTGGAATAAGAAATGCAAAAGATATCATAAAGAAGCAACGGTGGCTTCGCTGCTAGCCACTCCCCCACACACCACTGTACTGCCAAGTTAACAGTGAGGGATAGAAGATATGGGCTTTGGCAGAACTGGATCAGTGTAGGTTACGGGTAAAAAAAAACTTAACATGTCTGACCTCAACAATAAAGTGAACTCCGCCGATTTTTGCAACAACACGCCAACACAGGTATGCAGGCTCTTCAAATGACGTAAAAATGATGTGCAATAAACGACAATTTAATAGCCCAGGCTTTAAAGAACGCCTCAGAATGCCCACATGCAAAAGCATAACCAGCGACAAAACAACGAAAGGGCAGACAGAGTGTGATGTCACTTATATGAATAGCCCAGGCTACTTTGGACTGTCTTTAGACTTTGAATAAGCAAAATCGACAATTCCAACTGCAAGGTCCTAAATTGGAAAAAAGCATAATGGTCCCAATTAAAGAACGTCTCAGAATGCCACACATGCAAAGCATAACCAGCTTACAAGCAACGAGTGGCAGACAGAGTTTGATGTCACTTATAGGCCACCAGAGACTGTTTTTGAGTCACACCGTTACCAAATTTCATATGCATCATTCCACAAAATGTTGGTTTTTCTATCATCAAGGTATTCAATAGGCTAAGCATATATCCCTTGACTAAAACAGCTGTTAGTCATTTTGATTGTAAAAATGTCACATGCAGCCATGCTTAAATTCTGCTCACTTCACATTTATTATATTATTATATTGTCTGCATTAATTATTGAATGCTTACCTGGCATTATGTTTTCCCCTATCATCCTATTTTCAAAAGCAGGCCTATACCTGCAGGCATGTAAGTGGGCTAAGGTGAATAGCATGTTTGAACGGGCACTGCACCAGTAATGCTAATTAATAATGGAGTGACATAATGCTAATTAACAATGTAGTGACATAATGCTAATTAATGACAAGAACTACATTCAAGTACGTTTAGAAGGGAGTCCTTTTTAGATTTTCCTAAATAATTTTAGTATAATTTAAAATGTCTACATGTTATAACATTTCTACCAGTAATACCCTGATTTAATTTCTGTTCATGATAAAAAACAAGTCATGTTTGAGTCTGTATTTAATCTTTACTGTTAATAAGGTCTATATCAAGATGCTCCATGTATTACTGTGTATGTGCACATTTGAGCCAGCTAGTTTTCCTGCATGTTTCTATGAAGTCTTACTGTATATTGGCTGACTGCCCAGATTGACATGAAGCGGACCCAGTTGTGTGCAAGGCCTGAGTATTATGTAACGGCTGTTCACTATATAAAGTCCAGTGTTAGCTCCATAGCAGTGGGCCTGTAGTGCAGATAATAAGATGCCCTTAATTGCGCTTGCGGCACAGAGATAGTAAATGTGTAAAACAGCAATGGGTGTGTATGGCATGATGGGTGAGCTTTTTAAGATCAAGTGAGTTGGGAATACATTGTGTGTGTGTGTGTGTGTCAGTAGAAATTTCTGACTGTTGAACAGCATTAAAGCAGTAGTGTGGGTATGCTTATTTGTATTGGATTGTGTTTGTAGGTGTGTGTGTAGTGTGGGTATGCTATCTGTATTGTCTTATTGTGTGAGGAAGTAAGGAGTCTGTGTGTGTGCATACATGTCTTCATATGTTTTACAAAGTGTAATGTGTGTACATGTGCGTGTATCAATTTGTATGGAGCTAAATTTGTCTCAATAATATTTGTATATGCGCAGAGGGGGATCCACAAATATTTCTTGATTTGCATGTGTGTTTTGATATCTACAAATAAAAAATCATATTTGTAACTCATTATTGATTTACAAATATAGATGTGCATTTGTAAATAAAATGCCATTTGTAAAACCGAAAATTTAATTTGTGAAATGTGATTCTGCATTTGTGGATCACCAGCACGCGCATTCTTCGCTTTCTAAAGTTACGTGTTTTTGAGACGTTCTTCACATGAAAGTCACACAAATCCACATGCAAATCAAGAAATATTTGTGGATCCCCCTCTGTGCATATACAAATATTATTGAGACAAATTTAGCTCCATAATTTGTGTGTGTGTGTTCATGTGTTTAGGTAAGTTAATGTATGCATTTGTGGCAGTAGCATATTGTGTATGTTTCCAGTAGTGTGTGTGTGTGTGTGTGTGTGTGTGTGTGTGTGTTTTCATCTGAGAAATGTGTGTGGTTGGAAGAAACCACCAACTGCATTGATTATGTGGAGGAGGCTGAGTGTGTGTGTGTGTTCTCTGTTGGCTGACGGGTTGGGTTAGGGACTGGCACACACCCCTCAGCCAGGCTGTGGATGGGAAGAGCAGGACGCAATAATCCCTTTTCTCTTCTCCTCACTACCTTCTTCCTTCCTTCTCTTCTTCCCCTGTTCTGTTCTGTTTGTTTCCCTCCATCCCTCTCTTCCTCCTGTTCTCCTCTACTCCTCCTATTCTCCTCTCCTCCTGTACTCCTCTCTTCCTCCTCCTCTCCTCTCTTCCTCCTGTTCTCCTCTCCTCCTTCTCTCCTCTCTTCCTCCTGTTCTCCACTCCTCCTCCTGTTCTCCTCTCTTCCTCCTGTACTCCTCTCCTCCTCCTCTCTCCTCTCTTCCTCCTGTTCTCCTCTCCTCTTCCCTGTTCTCTCTTCCTCCTGTTTCCTCTCTTCTCCTCTCCTCTCTTCCTCCTGTTCTCTCCTCTTCCTCCTGTTCTCCTCTCTTCCTCCTCTTCTCCTCTCTTCTCCTCTCCTCTCCTCCTCCTGTTCTCCTCTCTTCCTCCTCCTCTCCTCTCTTCCTCCTGTCTCCTCTCCTCCTCCTGTTCTCCTCTCTTCCTCCTCCTCTCCTCTCTTCCTCCTGTTCTCCTCTCCTCTTCCCTGTTCTCTCTTCCTCCTGTTCTCCTCTCTTCCTCCTTCTCCTCTCTTCCTCCTCCTCTCCTCTCTTCCTCCTGTTCTCCTCTCCTCTTCCCTGTTCTTTCTTCCTCCTGTTCTCCTCTCCTCCTCTCCTCTCTTCCTCCTGTCTCCTCTCCTCTTCCCTGTTCTCTCTTCCTCCTGTACTCCTCTCCTCCTCCTCCTCTCCTCTCTTCCTCCTGTTCTCCTCTCCTCTTCCCTGTTCTCTCTTCCTCCTCCTCTCTCTCCCCTCCTGTTCTCTCCTCCTCCCTCTCCTCTCTTCCTCCTCCTCTCCTCTCCTCCTCCTGTTCTCCTCTCTTCCTCCTCCTCTCCTCTCTTCCTCCTGTTCTCCTCTCTTCCTCCTCCTCTCCTCTCTTCCTCCTGTACTCCTCTCCTCCTGTTCTCTCTTCCTCCTCCTCTCCTCCTCTCCTCTCCTCCTCCTGTTCTCCTCTCTTCCTCCTGTACTCCTCTTCCTCCTGTTCTCCTCTCCTCCTGTACTCCTCTCCTCCTCTCCTCTCTTCCTCCTGTTCTCCTCCTCTTCCTGTTCTCTTCCTCCTGTTCTCTCCTCCTCCTCCTCTCCTCTCTTCCTCCTCCTCTCCTCTCCTCCTGTTCTCTCTTCCTCCTCCTCTCCTCCTCCTCTCCTCTCCTCCTCCTGTTCTCCTCTCTTCCTCCTGTACTCCTCTCTTCCTCCTGTTCTCCTCTCTTCCTCCTGTACTCCTCTCCTCCTCTCCTCTCTTCCTCCTGTTCTCCTCTCCTCTTCCCTGTTCTCTCTTCCTCCTCCTCTCCTCTCCTCCTCCTGTTCTCTCCTCCTCCTCCTCTCCTCTCTTCCTCCTCCTGTTCTCTCCTCCTCCTCCTCTCCTCTCTTCCTCCTGTACTCCTCTCCTCCTCCTCCTCTCCTCTCTTCCTCCTCCTCTCCTCTCTTCCTCCTGTTCTCCTCTCTTCCTCCTGTTCTCCTCTCTTCTGTTTGTTTCTTCTCTGTATTAATATTCACCCTCCACCTCCCCTCCATCTGCCCCCCCCCCTGGAAGCATGTCAATGGCTTGTCCCCTCTTTCTATTTGTGTGAATGCTGTGTGTGTGTGTGTGAGGAGGGTCTCTGTGTGCGTGTGTATGTGTGTGAGAGAGAGAGGGGAGGGTCTGATCTGTGTGTGTGTGTGTGTGAGAGAGAGAGGGGAGGGTCTGATCTGTGTGTGTGTGTGTGAGAGAGAGAGAGGGGAGGGTCTGATCTGTGTGTGTGTGTGAGAGAGAGAGAGAGAGAGGGGAGGGTCTGATCTGTGTGTGTGTGTGAGAGCGAGAGAGAGAGAGAGGGGAGGGTCTGTTTTGTGTGTGTGGCATGTGTGTCTGTATCTTTACTGTATGTGTGTATTCTGGCTTTGCTCTTTAGTCATTGGTCCTTAAAGGAGAATTCCGGTGTAATTTTGACCTAAAGTGTGTTGAAACATGATACCGAGTGTGAACGTATGTTTCCTAGCTCATTTCGGCTTGTCCCCTGCACTCAGAAATCTGGCGCTAGTTAGCCAATGCTATAGTACCAACAGTTTTTCGATGGGGGTGATTCCAAACATAATTCTGTGGAAAAGCATGGATTCCAGTTTCTAGCTACTGGAATCCATGCATTTCCACAGAATTATGTTTGGAATCTGATCCCTTATCATACCTGTTCATTCTTACTCGTCGCTCGACTTATCGTGACTAAATTCAAGATGGCTGCAAACGCTAAACTCTGTGAAGATACTGTCTGAATAAATCGTCTTGTAAGTGAACTACCAGTGCTTTTTCAAAGTTCTCAATGTCTCGTTTTAAATGTCAAGGCCCTTGGAAGTCTACCAATGAAGTATGGAGCTACTTTGAGCCTCAGTAAAATGGTGTAAAACAGTGATTTATTTGCTGGCTATAGGCCGATGCCGAAAGGCACCCCCATCGAAAAACTGTTTGTAGCATCGGCTAACTAAGCCAGATTTCTGAGTGCAGGGGACAAGCCGAGATGAGCTATAGTCATACGTTCACACTCGGTATCATGTTTCAACACACTTTAGGTCAATATCACACCGGAATTCTCCTTTAAGCACCAGTGTGTGTGTGTGTGTGTGTGCAGGCGTGTGTGTGTGTGTGTTCTCCCCAGGTATTTAGCCTCTCCTTATGCAGTCTTGCAGTCCACACTTGAGGAATGAAGAATCAGATAGAAATTGCACTAATCTGTTTCCCTCCTCTCTCTACAGAATAACTGGTCTGTTACAAACATCACTCAGGCTCTGTTTTATCTGTTGCCAATACTGCTGTCAATTTGCTCCCCAGTAACGTAAGCTACTAACAATTTGTTCCTAAATAGTGGCTGCCTTCTCCTCCACAGCATGCTGCAGAAATGCAGTGTGTTACACAACGACACGGTTCAATTATAAACTGCCATTTCTTTTCACAGTCTTTTGTGAGCACACAGCCTGCATCAGAGAAGCAAATCACTTTCAAAATAGCGTCACTTATTCTATATGAGAGTATAATAAGAGTATAGAAGTGACAATAGCATCACTTATTCTATATGAGAGCATAATAAGAGTATAGAAGTGGCAATAGCATCACTTATTCTATATGAGAGCATAATAAGAGTATAGAAGTGGCAATAGCATCACTTATTCTATATGAGAGTATAATAAGAGTATAGAAGTGGTAATAGCATCACCTATTTTAATAGTATGAGAGTATAATAAGAGTATATGAGTGACAATAGCATCACTTATTCTATATGAGAGCATAATAAGAGTATAGAAGTGGTAATAGCGTCACCTATTTTAATAGTATGAGAGTATAATAAGAGTATATGAGTGACAATAGCATCACTTATTCTTATTCTTTAATGATTTTTGCTAGACTTATGCAAGTAGTCAGTAGTCATATGATAGCTTACAACAGCCAGCAGACCATCTCCTTCTCTCTCAGCCTACAACAGCCAGCAATAAGAATACACACACACACACACAACATTAAATTGTACTTTTGTACTTTTTCTTTTTCGTATGTTTATGAGAATATGGCTTGAGCGTGGTGACCCTTTGACACCATGTTGTTTGTACGTGAGCGTTAAGGAGGCCACACAGACACAGAGAGTGCTAGCGAGGAGACGATAATTAGCTTCTTATCCAACCATGTGTTTCTGCTAATTGCCAAAACCACAGCTGGTCTGTGAGGCGACGGTGTGGAGGAGTGGGATGGGAAAAGCGAAACAATATCACGGATTTAATCGTACAACATTATACATGTTGGCGTGGCAACACATACAGGAGGGAAGAGAGAAAAAGGGGGAAGTGATAGTTAACAGAAATGATAACGAACAACTGAACTTAGCAACGAGTGATGTTTAAATTAGTAACTTAATATTGGACGGTCACTATAATACTAGCAGAATGGATTTCAACTGAACTTAGCAACAAATGATGTTTCAATTAATAACTTAAAATTGGATGGTCATTAAGCAGAGTACTAGCAGAACAGATTTCATGTTGAGCACCAGTAAAATTTCACTCTTCATTAAAAGACATGACAAGTAAAGGTGATCGGTATTTAGCACACAATTTTCTCCAAAATGACATTGACTCCCAACAGTGGGTTGGCAATCAGACCAGGCCGGGCTAACCCATTATCAAGTAGTAATGCCACCGATGCTTTGCCACACTCATGAGTGCAGCGAGATCTTTTACCAGTCTGCTGTTGCACATCTTTTACCAGTCTGCTGATGCACATCTTTTACCAGTCTGCTGATGCACATCTTTTACCAGTCTGTTGTTGCACATCTGCTGTTGCACATCTTTTACCATTCTACTGTTGCACATCTGCTGTTGCACATCTGCTGATGCACATCTGCTGTTGCACATCTTTTACCAGTCTGCTGATGCACATCTTTTACCAGTCTGCTGATGCAAGTGCTGTTTTCTTTGCAGCCATCTGTTGTGGCAGCAGCATCAGAGCCAGTCACACCAAGGCATACAAAGCAGCACTATGTGAGTTTAAGTCTAAAAGCCAGGAAGCTAGCCATTGCACAGTCTCTGATTGGCACCGCTACAAGCTTGCCAACATGCTAAATGGTGTCTTTTGCCACCACAGTCAGCAATATGATGCTGTGAAAAGTTGTCTTTCATTTTAGTGGTGTGTTCCTACCCGGGATACAGAACTGCATAGTGCCTATCCTGGATGGCCGGTGGTGTTTATTGGTCCTTCAAATGACCGTATACCAGTAAAATGAATTTTAACACAATGTCAAAGCTAGTTGCATGATAAAAAAGCATACATGAAAAAGGGGCACATTGTGGCATGGTATTGCTGGCTCTGTACTGGGGGAAGCTCAGGAGCCCTTAGAGTTGGTGGTTGAGAGGGGTGTTGCACATATGACTCTTCATGATGGACAACACTTCACATACCCTGTACAAACTACTGGTCAGACAGTGTCTACAAACTCTGATACACTGAAGACTGCTACAGGAAACTCTGCTACACTAAAGACTGCTACAGGAAATGACTGTAACTGCTATAGCAGTATTAATAGCCCACAGTCATAGGAGTATACGCTGACTCATACAGTGCTATATTTATTTATTTATTAGCTGTGTATCTGTGGGATTCGCTAACCAGCTCTTTCTGTGTTTTCCCTGTTCTTTTCTTCTCCACTCCTCTCCTTCGCTCCTCTCTCCCCTGTACACTTCTCTCCATCTCCTCTCTTCTCCTGTCTTCTCCTTTCCTCTTCTCTCCATCTATCTCTTCTCCTTTATTCCTCTTACTTCTTCTCTCTATCTCTTCTCCTGACCTTTCACCTCTCTGCACTGCTCTGTTCCCTCTTGTCTCTCATCCCCTCTTTCTCTCTCTCTCCTCTCCTCCTGTTCTCTCTCTCCTCTCTTCCTCCTGTTCTCTCTCTCCTCTCCTCCTCCTGTTCTCTCTCTCCTCTCTTCCTCCTGTTCTCTCTCTCCTCTCCTCTCTTCCTCCTGTTCTCTCTCTCCTGTCCTCCTCCTGTTCTCTCTCTCCTCTCCTCTCTTCCTCCTGTTCTCTCTCTCCTCTCATCCTCCTCCTGTTCTCTCTCTCCTCTCATCCTCCTCCTGTTCTCTCTCTCCTCTCCTCCTCTTGTCAGCCCAGCAGTGTCCCCCCTCCCCGCCGTCCTGATGTTCCGGTGATGCCCGGCGCCCCCCCCTCAGGAGCATGAAGAGCCTAGCAGGCGGGCGGCCGCAGTACCCGTACCCCCCAGTGCACAGCCGTGACCCGCGTTACGCCCCCTCCTACCTCCTGAGCCCGACGGAGGGCAGCTTCCCCCTGGACACGGCCCTGCTCCAGCAGCACGTGTCGCCCCGCACCTCGCTGCACTCCGACTGCCTGGTGATGGCGCCCGGGCTGCTCCCCGCCAGCGCCGGGATGCCCGCCGAGCACGTCTCCAGCAGCACCTTTCCCAGGATGCACTACAGCTCGCAGTACTACAACTCCATCCCGCGGGAGGACTGCGTCGCGCTCACGCCCACCGTCGCACACGCGCCCTCGTCCTACTCCTCCTCCTCCTCCCATCACCACTACCAACAACAACAACAACAACAACAGCAACAGCACCATCACTACAGCAACGCCCTGGCCGGTCACCACAGCAACCCGCGCAGCAACCGCCTCCCGTCGGGGATGATGGACCAGGTGGAGAAACAGCGGCCGGTCCAGCGCGAGGGCTTCCACACGCTGCAGTACCACCGCGGGGCTGGCACCGGCGAGAGCCCGGGCCGCATCCGGCACCTGGTGCACTCGGTGCAGAAGCTGTTCACCAAGTCACACTCGCTGGAGGGCTCGTCCAAGGCCAACGGCGGGGGCGGCCGAGTGGACAGCGTGCACCAGCATCACCACTCGTCCACCTCCTCCAAGCAGGGCGGCAGCGGCAAGCGCAGCAAGAGCAAGGAGCGGAGACACCGCTCGTCCGGCGACTGGTGGAGCTCCGACGACAACCTGGACAGCGACGGCACCTTCCGCGCCACGCACGGCATGATGGGAACGCGCCAGCAACAGATGGAGTACGCTGCTCAACACTGCCCCCCGCTGGACCACCCGAGCGGCCACTTTGGCCGCCTCTCGCTCAAGACGTCCAAGAGCAGCGGCGACATCAAGTGCTCGGCCTGCAAGGCCGCGCCGCCCGACGGGAAGTTCCTCAAGCGGAGCTCCTGGTCGACGCTGACCGTCAGCCAGGCCAAGGAGGCGTACAGGAAGTCCTCGCTCAACCTGGACAAGCCGTCCTCGCTGCACCACGAGCACATGGGCCATCGGCTGCACCACTACCTGCAGGTGAGTCGCACGACCCAGAGCACAGGTGTGTTTGCTAACATTGGCAAGCATGTGTGGGCAATAGGCAATAGGCAAACGCAACACAAGGTGTTGTAACAGTGGACAGTGTGCAGTCTGGTATGGTGTGGATGTGTGGGTTGAGGGGTCTTGTTCCGCCCTGAAGGGACTTATTTTCCCAGTAATGACCGGCGTTCTATACATCATCCCGCTTATTACTCGACTACTTGCCAAAACGAAATAAGAAACTCCCCACGATATGACTCTTTAGCCTACATAGCCTAGGCTATAGCCTAGGCTATAGCCTATTTGTTACCGTTCATCGTGGCATTTGCTGAGAAACATAGTTCGCAACAACACACGTTGATCTTGAATCAAATATTCTTTAGAACACAGCTGATCAACTGTCTGCTTTCACTTGTGAATGAAGTTCCAGTCCTTGCGTAGTGATATGAAATACCTGAAGTAGAAGCACAAACTCCGTTGCCATTGACAGCAGTAATTATATGTTTGCAGCGGTAATTACATGAAAATATTTCACCGTAGAACTTTGGGAAAGCCCATTCAAGTCAATGGAGCGTTGTACTTGCCTTGTGAAGAGCCGTGTAATAACTAATCAATAGCACTGCCGGCTATCTGAACACATCGATAAAGCAGTGGACTATCTGAATATCAGACTGAGGCAAAGGAGTGTCCGGTAATTACAACGCTGACTTTAATCACATGTGCCTTACGCGGGGGGGGGGGGTTTTAAAGGTGTTTTATGCGGGTTTAGGTATTTTGGGCGAGTTTAGAGATCCCTCTAGAGTCGCAATGTATTTATATATTTATATGGTACTTATCCCCCCTGTACACAATGCAAATGCTTTTGTTGTGGAGGTGAAGGAACAACAGGCAAAAACTATCTCCAAAGAGCTACATCTACTGACAAGGTAATGTTTCACGATTCTCGTGAGTTTTGGCAGGGTGCCGCTCTTGGAAGTTGCATGGCTGGTTTTCTCAGTAGGGACTCGCTACGTCTATGCTGTATAGCTATGCTAGGTGAACGATTTGCCTATTACAAGTTCGTTTACCATCAAATTGGCTTCATAAAGGTGAAAATCTTGCATAGTGTGCCTTTAATCACATGTGCCTTATGCAGGGGGGTGGTGATGGTGGCGGGTGCAGAGGCACCTTACGCAGTGCAGGGAGATGACAACAGCAGGACAGAGCAGCTCTGACCTACAGCATGCTCAGTGCCCATTCATCTTCATATTCACACAAGGAGCGGTCCGCAGGCGCACATGGAGATACATTACAGGAGCGGTCCACAGGCTCACATGGAGATACAGTACATTACAGGAGTGGTCCGCAGGCGGACGCAGAGATCTACTAAAGCTCTCACCCCCGGTGCTTACTGGGCCTCAGTGCTACAGCCAGAGTGCCCTCTTGGCAGAAGGAGCCTGTCATTTATCATGACGATAATGCCTCCGTTATAATGAACTAAGAGCGTATGCAGGTGTCAGAGAGTGTGAGAGCATTTGCCCCTCATAATGTGTGCACTTGGCCCTGATAACCTCAGATTACACACATTAGGAACGGAAGCAGACGCTATGGCAGTGCGGCACCTCAGATTACACAGGAAGTAGACGCTATGGCAGTGCGGCACCTCAGATTACACAGGAAGTAGACGCTATGGCAGTGCGGCACCTCAGATTCCACAGGAAGTAAATATTTATGGCAGTGCGTCTCAGTTTTACACATTAAGATCGGAAGCAGGCTGGCTATGACAGTCGTCTCAAGATTACCGGCTAGGAATGGAAGCAGGCAGCTATGGCAGTCTTGATTTCTACGGTAACGGAGGAGACAGGCCATTTATTAGAATGGAAGCAGACGCTATGGCAGTGCGGTGCCTCAGATTACACACATTAGAATGGAAGCAGACGCTATGGCAGTGCGTCTCAGTTTACACACATTAAGATCGGAAGCAGACGCTATGGCAGTGCGGCACCTCAGATTACACAGGAAGTAGACGCTATGGCAGTGCGGTGCCTCAGATTACACACATTAAGAATGGAAGCAGACGCTATGGCAGTGCGTCTCAGATTACACACATTAGGAATGGAAGCAGACGCTATGGCAGTGCGGCACCTCAGATTACACACATTAGAATGGAAGCAGACGCTATGGCAGTGCGGTGCCTCAGATTACACACATTAGAATGGAAGCAGACGCTATGACGAATTAGTCAGATTACACACATTAGGAATGGAAGCAGGCGGCTATGGCGGTCGCGGTGCCTCAGTTACACATTAGGAATGGAAGCAGGCGCTATGGCGGTGTGGCTTTACAAGAGTGATGGGAGCAGACGCTATGGCAGTGCGGCACCTCAGATTACACAGGAAGTAGACGCTATGGCAGTGCGGTGCCTCAGATTACACAGGAAGGAGAAAATGCGGTGCCTCAGATTACACACATTAGGAATGGAAACTAGCTATGGCAGTGTGGCGCTTTACAAAAGGTAGTCGAGGGCTCCTCAAAAGGCATCTACTGGTATCTGCACGACTGGCGATGAGAGACAGACCATTATTAGACTAATTGCCTTTTAGTAAATAATGCATTTTTCAGTGCGGCACCTCAGATTACACAGGAAGTAGACGCTATGGCAGTGCGGCACCTCAGATTACACAGGAAGTAGACGCTATGGCAGTGCGGTGCCTCAGATTACACAGGAAGTAGACGCTTATGGCAGCGGCACCTCAGATTACACACATTGAGGAGCCGGAAGCAGGCGCTTATGGCAGTCACGGCACCTCAGATTACACAGGAAGGCAGCTATGGCAGTGCGGCACCTCAGATTACACAGGAAGTAGACGCTATGGCAGTGCGTCTCAGTTTACACACATTAAGATCGGAAGCAGACGCTATGACAGTGCGTCTCAGATTACACACATTAGGAATGGAAGCAGACGCTATGGCAGTGCGGTGCCTCAGATTACACACATTAGGAATGGAAGCAGACGCTATGGCAGTGTGGCGCTTTACAAGAGTAGTCGAGGAGCTCCTCAAAACATCTACTGGTATCTACGGCAACGTGAGGAGACAGGCCATTTATTAGACTAATTGCCTTTAGTAAATAATGCATTTTTCAGTACACTAAAATATTATCCTTAACAATTCATTCATACATATTTCATTCTTTTTTATTAATTTATTTCATTATTAATATGTCTATTTCTCTTGATCTTCTATCTTCCCATCGTCATTACCGGTTCCTGTTCCTCTGTGGAACATGAAGAATGGCCTGCGGAAATAAACAAACACATGCACATTTGCCATTGCCATCTGAGCCCATTTTGCTCATCATAAAATATTATAGTATTTATTTATTTTCATTAGGCTATTGACTGAATTGACATTGTTGTTTATTATTGCTATTCTCCTTAATGTTATCTTACCAATATAACTTTGTATTGTTGTTACCATAAAACCATAAAATAGGCAACACAGTTTGTGACATGGTGAGTGTAGTGTGGTTATAGTCGTAGTCATAGTAGGTTTTGTCACATGTGTGGGGGTTGTACAAGTGAAATGGATCTTACTACATAAGCAGCAGGTAGGCCAGCTAACAGTGAATTACAATAGTCCAGCTTGGAGATAACCATGGCCTGTTCAAGAAGTTGTGTGGAATCTTGTCCGTGTCAGATAAGGTCTGATCTTCCTAATGTTGTAAAGGATAAACCAACATGATTTTTGCAATTGAGGCTACAGTACATGCTCAAAGAAGTTAAGTCGATCATCAATTACGACGCCCAAGTTTACTTGCCGACCTAGTTGGGGTCAATGAAGATGAGTCAAGCTGGATGTTAATCCGATGGGAAACGCTAGAGTCCTCAGGTGGGAAAGATAGGTAAAGTTGAGTGTCGTCCGCATAGCAATGATAACCTAAAGTACCAGTACATAATGACTAGTTGACTAGTCGACAGCTGTTACGAAAAACTTTTAACTAATAAAATATTTTATCCTTCTCAATCCCTCAGTAGCCTAACTAAATCGAGTTAACATCACTTATATCATTGTCTTTTATTTGTTCCAGTGATAATGAAGTATTTACTCAGAAAGAGGCCATATTTTGGACGCTAATCACACACTAAACACCCATTAGTGTGTGATTAAGAAAAGGCCAGGCCGCAGTGTCACTGTGTGTGGTGATTAGTAGAGCACAGAGTAGCTGCAACTAGTGCGTCTGGACTGCAGGCTGTTAAACATGAAGATCCAAAAAAAAATCCATCACAATAACTCACAGTGGACTGGACACAGAAAACACTGAAATCACACAAACATTTCACATCATATTTAGGCCATAGGTTGCTGTACCATTATGTATTTGAGTACTGATGCTACTACTATGTTGAGTATTACTATGCATAAACACTGAGACATGTTTTGTAGATTAAGCTTAAACCACCTTTGCACTTTACACTAGAGCTTCAATACGCAAGAGGCTTCGCTGTCATGCTTTGTCTAAATTCATATGTCTGTGCTATTCCTGTGTGTAGGTTTACTGTACATGAATTGGTTGATTTGGTTGGGTATGGGGTTATGATCAAGATAAAGATTGACTTATTGCCATTTCAACATACAGTAGTTGGTTAGGGATTTGGTTTGGTGAGCTCAAACAGGATAAGACTAGACCAAGGGAACTCTAATACACAAGGAAAACATAAGTATAACATATTTACATCACTAAATTAAGAATTAAGGTTAAAAAAAAGAATCAAGGTGGCTTACTTAACTTTGTTTGCCTGTTCCAGATGTTGATGTTTACTTACTATCACTATGGAATGCTGCTGTGCTTTTGATATGATTGGTTGGTTGTAGAGTGGTTACAATTGATTGGCTATGGCGTCGTTGTGATGTTAACAGACCTCTTGTTGTCCCGTGACTGTGAAATGGGAGCACAATCCATAATAAACGGATCCACCTGAGCTTTGAAAGGTCTGTAGTGAGACAAGCCATAATCGTTTCTTCAGCATTTCATGGAAGTGATTCTTGTTTCCCCCCCGAGAAGATAAACTTGGTCTCAGTGGACTTTTGTGAGGCAGGGAAATTGCTTTTTTATGGTTTATTGTGTCCATTTTACAGCGATATGAGAATGAAGACAAAGATATCTATAGGTCACTGCTGTAGTGTATTAATTGGTGCATTCATCCATCCATCCATCCATTCATTCATTGTTCATTCATTCATTCATTCATTCATCGTTCATTCATTCTTAATTCATTCATTGATAGGGCCCTGCCTTTGTTTGTGTTCTTTCCTCTCCTGTCTGCATTGCAGGGGTGGAGCCTAGTAGTCAGGCGTGCCTCGTCTGCCCTAACTAAGCTACTGGGACATAACAGGCTGGGACATAACAGGCTACCCTAAGCGTTCCTCCTCCTCCCCACCTTAGACCGCTTTGCACCTTTGCTTTGCTTTACACACCACACTGCATTCATTCAGACTTACATGATGACACTCCTGTTTCATGCCACACTTATCCGGACATTTTCTCTCTTATTTACTCTAATAAATAACGTTTTATTTAGATGTTATCCTTGCGTGGTCGCCGTTCATATTGCCTAGCCACATGCATACAGGCATGGTTTGGTAATATCATCCATTCATCTATTAAATTCATTCATCCATTCATTTGTGTTTGGGACAGGGCAGTAGAGAGGTAACATAGTTCATTCATCCATTCATTGGTGTAGATAGTGGTGGGAAATGAGAGGAGAGATGGGTGGGAGATAAGACTCGATCCCGATCCTCTCCTTGGGAGCTGAGACTGTATGTGGTGTGGGACATGCATGCTACCATCTACACCACTGCCATCTACACTCATCTACACCCATCTAGACCACTACCATCTACACCCATCTACACCACTACCATCTACACCACTACCATCTACAACCATCTACACCACTGCCATCCACACCCATCTACACCACTGCCATCTACACCACTGCCATCTACACCCATCTACACCACTACCATCTACACCCATCTACACCACTACCATCTACACCCATCTACACCACTGCCATCTACACCACTACCATCTACACCCATCTACACCACTGCCATCTACACCCATCTACACCACTACCATCTACACCCATCTACACCACTACCATCTACACCCATCTACACCACTGCCATCTCCACCACTGCTTCCCTGTTTGACTGATGTTCGGGTTTGTCTTCTGTCGTGGCGGTGGTGGGGCACAGGTTCCCGGGGACGAGTGGAGGGGTTACCCTGGCGATGATGAGATTCCGTGCCGGCGGATGCGGAGCAGCAGCTACGTGAAGGCCATGGGAGACGAGGAGAGCGCCGGAGAGTCCGACCCAAGCCCCAAGAGCTCCCCGACCAAGACCGTCCGCCCTGACGCCCTCGTCCTTAAGTCGGCCATACAGAGACCACACCTAGAACCCCACAGGTACCTGCGTATACAGAGACCACACCTAGAACCCCACAGGTACCCTCGCATACAGAGACCACACCTACAACCCCAGAGGTACCTAGACATGGAAAGACCACAGCTAGAACCCAAAAGTTGATCTGTACAATTTTGTTCACTGTTTTACAATCCCTTTATAACATTAATGATGACACGTGGACATTTCTTGTGCCATGTCGGTCATACCGAGACCACACACACAGACCCAAAACGGCACCTGTACAATTTGGTTCACTGTTTCACAACCCCTTCCTAACACAAACGATGAGAGGAGCGATTCCACTTAGCGCCCGTGTCCTCATGTTGGCCATACAGAGACACAAAGGCGTGTATGTGCTTTCACTTCATGTTGTCATGCTCCATGGGACCCCCATATAGAGACCACATCGTGGGCCCCCCCCCATATAGAGACCACATCGTGGACCCCCCCCATATAGAGACCACATCATGGACCCCATATAGAGACCACATCATGGACCCCCCCCCCAAATAGAGACCACATCGTGGACCCCATATAGAGACCACATCATGGACCCTGGACCCCTAAAGGCGTACATGTCACTGTAACCCAACATGCAGCTCCTTCCAGGGCATTACCTCAGCCTCATGCAGCCAACTTACAACCCCAAATCAGAAAATGTTGGGACGTTGTGTAAAATGCAAATAAAACCAAACTATAATAATATAATGGTCTCGTAAACCCATATTTAGCAGCAAAAACGACTTAGACAACATATCAAATGTTGAAAATGAATGTTTTGACTATTTCACATATTTTTTTTTTATTTGATGTCGGCAATGTTTCAAAGTTGGGCCAGGGAATTTTTACTACTGTGCTGCTTCACCTCTTCATTTAACACAATTCTGTAAATGTTTAGGAACTGAGGAGACCAGTTGCTAGAGTTTTGAGAATTAAATGTTGTCCCATTCCTGTCTGATATAGGATTTCAGTTCCTCAACAGTATGGGGTATTCTTAGTCATGCTTTTCATGTTTAGCAACTTAATATGAGTTTACAAGATTTGCAGATTACTACATTCTGTTTTTATTTGCATTTTACATAGTGTCCCAACATTTTCTGATTTGGGGTTGTATAATGCATACAATGATGTGTATGTAGGCTATGAGCAAAAAGCATGTTGTGTTTTACACCACACACACACACACACACACACACACAAACACACGGTGGGGGAGGGCAGGAGGGACACACACACACAGAGACACAGGAGAGAGAGAGAGAGAGGGGAGGGAGAGAGAGAGAGAGGGAGGGAGAGGGAGAGAGAGAGCAGAGAGGGAGGGAGAGAGAGAGCAAAGGGAGGGAGAGAGAGGGAGAGAGAGAGGGAGAGAGAGGGAGAGGGAGGGAGAGAGAGAGCTGAGAGGCACTTTCTCTTTTATCTGAAGCTGGTCTCTCCTGACATGCTGCCTTCCCAGTGCCACAGAGCCCCTTTCATTCATCCCCTCTCATCTACACACTCCCCCCCTCTCCTCTCCTCTCCTCTCCCCTCTCTCTCCTCTCCTCCTCTCCTCTCCTCTCTCTCCCCTCTCATCACCTCTCCTCTCTCCCCCTCTCCTCTCCTCTTCTCTCCTCTCTCCCCTCTCATCACCTCTCCTCTCCTCTCATCTACTCCTCTCCTCTCATCTTCTCCTCTCCTCTCATCTACTCCTCTCCTCATCTCATCTCCTCTCCTCTCCTCTCATCTACTCCTCTCCTCTCATCTACTCCTCTCCTCTCTCCCCCTCTCCTCTCCTCTCCTCTTATCTACACACTCCTCGATCCTTTTTTCCTCCTCTCCTTTCTCCTCGCCTCTCCTCCCCTGTCCTCTCCTCTCCTCTCTCCCCTCTCATCACCTCTCCTCTCCTCTCCTCTCCTCTCCTCATCCTCTCCTCTCTCCCCCTCTCCTCTCCTCTCCTCTCTCCCCTCGCATCACCTCTCCTCTCATCTCCTCTCTCCCCTCTCATCACCTCTCCTCTCTCCCCATCTCCTCTCCTCTCCTCTCTCCCCTCGCATCACCTCTCCTCCCCTCTCCTCTCATCTACACACTCCTTGATCCCTTCTTCCTCCTCTCCTCTCATCTCCTCTCTCCTCTCCACTTAGTCTAGACCAGAGGTCGTCAGAGCAGAGGAGAGAGAGACCAGAGGTCCCCTCGAAGTATGAGTAATTTCCTATCAGTTCAAACCGCCTTGGTCATAGATATTTGCTAATGTGTCCAATTAGTCATAATACCAATATGTGTGTGTTGAACTGATGGAATAACCCGTATACGGTCTTAATAATACTACTTGACACATTGCTGTACTTCTAGAACTGCACTTGCTGCACTTCTTTGTGAAGGGAAAACAAGTTTGGTATGAAATAATCTGGTGCATAAATCTGTTCTTATTCTGTGTAGAGTTGAAAAGATTGAACCTGAACAGCATTTTAATTTCTTGTCACTTGTCATCTCTGTGTGCTACTGCTGCTGCTCCCCCACCACCACCATATGCAGACCTCTCATAACTGCCCCCAGTACTGGGAGAGTGCAGACCTCTCATAACTGCCCCCAGTACTGTGGGAGAGTGCAGACCTCTCATTTAAATGCCCCCAGTACTGTGGGAGAGTGCAGACCTCTCATAACTGCCCCCAGTACTGGGAGAGTGCAGAACTCTCATTTAAATGCCCCCAGTACTGGGAGAGTGTAGACCTCTCATTTAAATGCCCCCAGTACTGTGGGAGAGTGCAGACCTGTCATAACTGCCCCCAGTACTGGGAGAGTGGAGAACTCTCATTTAAATGCCCCCAGTACTGTGGGAGAGTGCAGACCTCTCATAACTGCCCCCAGTACTGAGAGAGTGTAGAACTCTCATAACTGCCCCCAGTACTGGGAGAGTGTAGACCTCTCATTTAAATGCCCCCAGTACTGTGGGAGAGTGCAGACCTGTCATAACTGCCCCCAGTACTGGGAGAGTGGAGAACTCTCATTTAAATGCCCCAGTACTGTGGGAGGGCAGACCTCATAACTGCCCCCAGTACTGAGAGAGTGTAGAACTCTCATAACTGCCCCCAGTACTGGGAGAGTGTAGACCTCTCATTTAAATGCCCCCAGTACTGTGGGAGAGTGCAGACCTGTCATAACTGCCCCCAGTACTGGGAGAGTGTAGACCTCTCATTTAAATGCCCCCAGTACTGTGGGAGAGTGCAGACCTCTCATAACTGCCCCCAGTACTGGGAGAGTGTAGAACTCTCATTTAAATGCCCCCAGTACTGTGGGAGAGTGCAGACCTCTCATAACTGCCCCAGTACTGTGGGGGAGTGTAGAACTCTCATAACTGCCCCCAGTACTGTGGGGGAGTGTAGAACTCTCATTTAAATGCCCCCAGTACTGTGGGAGAGTGCAGACCTCTCATAACTGCCCCAGTACTGTGGGGGAGTGCAGACCTCTCATAACTGCCCCCAGTACTGTGGGGGAGTGTAGAATGACTTCCATTTCCAGTTCTTCACCGCCTCTTCACTGGTCCACCTCTCTTCTCTTGTATCTCCCAACACCTCTAGCTCCCTCTGTCCCGCCTTCTCCCCTCTCCAGACCTGTTGTGGGTTCCACCTCGACATCGCTATAAACCTATAAATATATCGCTTCACTAAAGTGTGCTAAAGTGGTTCAGACAGGACTTGATTCCAGACCACTGCAAGTCTCTGCACGGTACGGTGGCCTGGAAGTGTAAAAAAAATTAACAATGGTAAATGAATTATTTACAAGATTAAAATTAAATGTACAATGTTTTAAGCAAATTTACATTTTTTTAAACAAATTTACAATGAGTGAACAAATTGACAATGAGTGAACAAATTTACAAGTTTTTAAACAAATGTACGTTTTTTACGAAAAGGGTAGGTACAATAGACGGAAATGTGGTCTATCAAACACTTCACACTTCCTAGCCTTCTTGTTAGCTAAAATGTATTGCGAAGCCACTATTCGTCAGATAATTTACTACTTTAATCGAGGCCATAACTTGACGCCTTATCGTCTCCGTAGGGCAGAAATGTTAGGCTTTTGCCACAGTTCTGGCAGAAATGGCCACGGTTGGTGGGGGTGCCACAGTAGGGGCAGAACATGGTGATACCAGAGAATGTACGTTGGCTGTTGCTCTGTGCTGTCTGATTGAGAGAAAGCTAACGCATCTTACCAGGCTCACGCTACTGTTCGAAAAGATCTCACTTCCTGTAGCCACTACTTCTGTCTATTGTACCTACCCTTTCCGTAAAAAACGTACATTTGTTTAAAAACTTGTAAATGTGTTCACTCATTGTCAATTTGTTTAAAAACTTGTAAATTTGTTCACTCATTGTAAATTTGTTTAAAACTTGTAAATTTGTTTAAAATTTTTTAAATTTGCTTAAAACATTGTACATTTGTTTAAAAACCTGTACATTTGTTTTTAAACTTGTACATTTGTTTTTAATCTTGTAAATAATTAATTTACCATTGTTATTTTTTTTGCAATTCCAGGCCACCGTAGTACGGTGCTCAGGATAAAAGCATTCACTAGACACCGGCCATCTAGGTTTACCTTTAGTTATGTGTGTGTGCGTCTAAGTTTACCTTTACTAATGTGTGTGCACATTATTATGGTCTGAGCATTGCATTACAATTAATCACATTATTATGGTCTAAGCATTGCGTTACACTTAATCACGTTATTATGGTATAACCATTGCGTTACCCTTAATCACGTTATTATGGTCTAAGCATTGCGTTACACTTAATCACGTTATTATGGTGTAAGCATTGCGTTACACTTAATCACGTTATTATGGTATAAGCATTGTGTTACACTTAATCACGTTATTATGGTATAAGCATTGCGTTACACTTAATCACGCCACGCTTCGGTATTTTCAGTGTGATGGCCACCTTACCCTCTCTCTCTCCTCCTTTCCTCGTCACCCCTCCCCAGTCAGGGCTACCACCTGCAGACGTCTCGTGACATGCGTCCCCTCCCCAGCGTGAGCCTGGACCCCCCACCACGTACCATCCCCCCCCCTACCGCTCTCGCAACCAGAGCTACATGCGCGCAGTGAGCACTCTCAGCCAGGCAAGCTGCGTCAGCCAGGTGAGTCCACACTAGTCCACATCAATGCACACACACAACACATACACACACAATACAGTCTCTCTCTCCCACACACACACAACACATACACACACAATAATGTCTCTGTCTCCCACACACACACACAACACATACACACACAATACAGTCTCTCTCTCCCACACACACACACACACACACATACACACAATAGAGTCTCTGTCTCCCACACACACAACACATACACACACAATACAGTCTCTCTCTCCCACACACACACACACACACACAGACAACACATACACACACAATACTGTCTCTGTCTCCCACACACACACACACAACACATACACACACAATACAGTCTCTCCCACACACACACACACAACACATACATACAATAGAGTCTCTGTCTCCCACACACACAACACATACACACAATACAGTCTCTATCTCCCACACACACACACACAACACATACACACACAATACAGTCTCTGTCTCCCACACACACACACACACACACACACACACACACACACACACACACACACACACATACACAATACAATCTCTCTCTCCCACAAACATACACACACATACACACACTCTCTTCACACACACATGTGCACACACAAACCTTCATTATGTGACATCTGAGATCATCTGACACAAATAGAACAATGTATTCTCATTAGACCAGCACACACACACATACACCATACCTCTTCATTAACACTAGATGTCTCCAACTACATCTTTTTATTCTGAACACAGACAGACACACTCACACACACACACACACACACACACACACACACTCCACCTGTTTTGAGTGGTACTGTAAGTATAAACTAGTGCATTCACAGCAGGACTGGGCTGCTTATTGGCTGACAAGTCTACAATGGGATTATCCTGGTTTCGAAGTGAAAAGTGGGTTTATTGAGTTTCAGACCTCGACAGCAGGCTTATTTGCTTTCAGGAGTACAGAGTAGGTTTCATAGACTTTCACACCAGAACAGTGGATGTCTTTCATGTATTACATGATGTAAGTAGTTCATTTTTTACTTTTCTTCAGAGAAGCTTACTTGTATGTATTGAGATAATGTAAATTCCACCATTTCAGTTTAATGCTTGAAGAAACTAATGTCTAGCTGTGTACTCATGGTTGCTTTCAATCACAAGATTCTATTCTAGAAGTGTCAGATTCAAGGTTCTAACTGTTGACGTTAGGAGTCAAGGTTCCAGCAGGCGATTGCACCAGCTGAGTTTAAGTTCCATAAAAAGTTTGCATGTAACATGTTTTTAAAACATTGAAACTTAGTCTTTTTAAAATAGCGCTGCATTCTTTTTCAGTTGCATCACTGCTAGTTAAGTTACATCGAAGTTAGTTGTTCCTAAATCAAAATATCGTCGCAGACTGGTGTATTTTCACCATGGACAACCCATCAATATAGACTGATGACGGAAACCCCATCTCAGCAACCCCATTCTCTACGTGTGTCGTGTTTTCCAGAGATTTACAGCCACCATGGCTGCTTTATTGTGTGGAATATAAAAACGTGTAAATACAATTTGTAATACACGTGCAGAATGTTCAGACGCTGTTCAAGTGATTAAAATGTGAAATAGAATGTAACTCCATGGTTAAATGTAACCTTCCTACCACTTAACTGAGATAACAAGTTATATACTTACTTATTTCAGTTACAACAACGCTGAAACTATTTGCATGGTACAATCCATTATATTTTAGTAGCTTCTAAAGTCCAAGTTAGTGACTATTTACTATCGAACAGGGCAAAGACGTATTGTAGCTTACGCTCTGCTGGTGCAGGCGGCTTCTGATGTGCAATAAAGGTTGTGCTCAGATAAAAGGTTTTAGCTGTGCAATAAGAACTGTCTTTACCTCTAGGATTTGGGTTAGCCTGCCTATACTCTTAGGTTTCAAGCTATATGGTAAAGGAGATGTAGTTTAGGAATGAGAATTGCTCCCTGTCATGTGATTAGTGGATGGGGTGGGAGATTCCTCAGGGATAGCCGCATGCCTAGGAAAGAGCAAACATCCCATGCTGTTTTATCTGGTCTACACCTCAGTGAAACTGTCTCTGTTCATTCTCTTCTCTCTTTATTCGTGTTTCTGTGTGTTGAAGTCTATTGATGTGTCTGATTCTAATTCACAAGACACCGTTTGCAGGTTTCCTGCCTCTGACAAGGTGAGACGTTTGCCTGTGTTGTTGTCTGCGTGCTAACCTTCCTTCCATATTCATCACCGCATAAAGGGGAAGAATCAGAATGAGAGAGAGAGTGGAAGAGGAAAAACTAAGGACTGCTATTCCTGTTTTTGTCTCTCAGGTGAGTGAGACTGAGGTCAATGGCCAGTTTGAGTCAGTTTGCGAGTCCGTTTTTAGCGAACTAGAGAGCCAGGCCATGGGTGCGCTGGACTTGCCCGGCTCGTTCCGCACGCGGAGCCACAGTTACCTGCGTGCAATACAGGCTGGGTATTCCCAAGACGACGACTGCTTGCCCTCCGTGACATCCTCCACTGTCACGTCGACTCTCAGATCCACAACAGGTAACGAAGCAAGCGCTGGGCCCCATCGCCCTTCGCTACTTGCCACCACCACCATGCCCGAAAAACTCCCACCCCCCCTTTCCCTCAACTCTCTTCCCGAGAGAGAGTCTGTGAGACAGCCAGCCAGCGAGTCGGCAGTGAGAGGTGCTTTAGTCACATGTGCTCACCGTTGTGCTGTGCTGAGCTGCGCTGTGCTGTGCTGCCTCATCCCCCCTCCTCCCAAACACACTCGCCTCGCGCATCTGCAGAGGGAGACCTGTTGCCTGCCATCCGGATGCCTGCCTACCATCAGTGGATAGATATCTCTGTCGGCTCCTGTCCCTGTCGCCATGTGTCTGTTTTCTTCTGGTGCTCTGTGTGTTGGGGGGGGTTGATGGTGGTTTGGGGGTGGTGGAGGTGGGGGCTGGTGGTTGTGAAGGGAGGGTGGGTTCTGCTTGCCAGTCCTTGTGCACGATCCATGCATCATTGTTTACGGTTCCCTGCTTGATGTTGTGTGCTGGGGGGTGGGGATGTGGGGGTGGGAAAGGAGTCTCGTCAATAACAACAGCAGCAGCAGCAACAACAAAAACAATGTGTGACCTCACACGCCAGCGCCAGAGTCACAGAGCACCTAGCATGCAGTAGCTACATCCCACTTCCTGGTCACAGCATGAAGCGTGTTTATAGAGGAACATGTGATGAGGGAACTAGCACAACCAAGTTCACAACAGGCATCACTACAATACAGCACAACCTAGATCACATCAGAGACTATAACAAAGCATCACTAACACACAGCACAACCTAGATCACATCAGGGGCTATAACAAAGCATCACTAACACACAGCACAACCTAGATCACATCAGGGGCTATAACAAGCCATCACTAGCGCACAGCACAACCTAGATTAGAGACTAAAACAAAGCCATCACTAGCGCAGCACAGCACAGTTCAGCTGGTTCACAATGGGGTCTAAAACACACTATCAACGGCACACAAAATACAACCTAGTTCACAATATACAACATCAGTAGCGCACAGCTCTAGACTGGCACTTGCATAGTGCGGACCTTTGCTAAGGTCAAGTGCTGTGTCTCCCGACGCTAGTGAAGAATAACTAAGTTCATCAAGCCATCCCATCAGTCGGAGCCGCTCCCAAGTTTAATGGGTACTTCTTTGGCTCATGCTGCACCTTGCAAAGTTACGTTAAAAGCAGATTTTTGGCATAATCCTGCACACAGACGGATAAACAAACAATCCGCAACAGAAACACAAACTCCTTTGTGGAGATAATGACAGTTACCAGTTTATGAGACAATCTGCGTCTAGCTCACATCTCTACGTTCTAACTCAAATAAGGGACTAGGAAACAACAGCCCAGTTCATGTTATTATTGAGAACGTCCCACTGCACCATTAAGTAAATAACATCAGACTTCATAACTGATAGAAAAACTAGCACATGGTATTATTCTTTTCACATTTACTATAGGAGCTAGCAGCCGGTATGAACCAGTTCATTCTATTTCACTAGCAATTAGGATTGAGGGTAAAGGCTGAGATTACAGTCGATGACATCATTTCACTCTGAAAGAGGTTTTGAGGGGTGAACTATCCGCCTACAAAACAAGCATTTCTGACAGATCTTTATTTATTAAAAAGATGACATCAGAGGGAGGCAAAATACACACATACAACTAACTGACTTGTGCTGTATTGTTTTATTGTGACGTCTTGAGTCACATTTTTAGTTCTACACACACACACTCACACACCACATATGCATACAAACACACACTCACACACCACATACAAAGACATACTAATGTCTCATGGCGCCTTAGGCACAGCAGCAAAGCACATCTGGCATATTCCACAAAATGTTGATAAACAAAATGAAAATACTCTAATCTTGTGTAAATGGTACAGCCCCCTTAACGACCTTAAGACCTCGTCCTTCAGTGATATCAAATATAAAAGCAGGACCAGGTATAGAGTTGGACAGCACCAGGTTATAACGGCATCAAGTCAGACAGTGAGCAAGCAGTTCTTCCCTTGATGCAGCCTGCAGGGACTTCTTTCTGTAACTCTTGAACGGAAAGGGCTCTGTGAATCTGTGTAACTTAGGCCACATTCCAGATCATTCGGAAGTCGGAGGTCAGACAGGGACTGGGGTTCTGACTTTGTACTTTTGTACCATTGTACTTTTTCCAATAGGAGGTCGGAATTCTTGACTTCCGAGTTTGTCTGGAATGAAATTGGGAGATTCCAACTAGGAAGTATCCAAATGAAAGATTACTTTCCCTTGTGCACATATTACCATGTGAACTGATCCGATGTCATCAGTGCTTTTGGTGTTGTCATAAAGACTAAAGCTATGAACCCTATTGAAATACCACTCTTTAACATGGCCTACCAAAATGGATTTTATGACAATTTCATGGCTATTTGGTTTACAAAGTCAGGTTGGACCACAGCTGAACAGAACTGATTTGGGGTTTCTGTCAAACAAATGTCCTTGTGCATCATTACATTTCCATGCTTGATTTGGTCTGCTAGAAAAACAATCCCTCAAGTCACCCCCTGTGACCAGAGCATACTTGAGGATCAAGGAGAGCGTTCCAATCCCACAGTCCCGCGTTTTGAGTCCTGTTGCCTGGTAGACTGGTCCCTCGAGCCACTCGTAGACTGCAGGTGTGTAAAGCACTTGACCTGAGGGACATCAACCAGGCACTGTCCTCGGATGTCACAAGATCAAGGGACTCTTGTGCTCAAAAATGTGAAAATAAACAAAAAAAAAGTAAAATTGATTGAGGGAAGAAAGAATACTAAATCATCTTGATTCTTGATGAACATGGTATAACTTACAACTTAGGCCCAAAATATATTGCCTCAAGTAGTTTACACAGTCATCAATGGGCACCAAAACCCAAGTATATTTTGTTTGAGAGCCTTTTTGTGTTTTCAACCCACCCAAGAGGCGGAGACTAGCTGGTCCTCTTGTAGAGAGCGGGCCTCCTTCAACCCCAGCAGGATAACCAGGGGGGAGAGAACAGCGGGAGTCCTTTCAGGTGTCTGTCTCAGGTACTTTAATGTCAACACGCATACATATATCTATGTATATGTGTGTTTCTTTCCACTGCCTTCTCATACAGCCACAACTGCGAAAAGACTCATGTAGACGCAATCCTTCTGAGATCTTTGAGCACAAACTCGACCATGAGGAAAATATCAAACACCTGCAATACTGTAGAAAGTAAAAAGTGTCAGTCCTGGATTTCAGGAGAAAAAAAAAAAAATCTAATTCGAAAGTGCTTATGTGACTGATAACATCAGGTGGAATCTGTATAGGTTATGTACTGCTCTAGAGGGCTGGCACTGTCATTCACTTGCATTCATTTTGGGGTTCTCATAAGTGTATGGAAGTAAATAACAGTGTGTTAAGTAGCTAGCCGCCTGGAGCACTAGCTAAACGTATTGATATTACATCTGCCTTTATTGGTGATGTTGGCAGTCTTAATGAAGGGCCCAAAATGTTCAAGTATTAATATCTTTCTACATCATCATAACTGTACTACAACCACTGTGGATATTTGATAAACCAAGGGCTGGAGACTTCATTGATCGTTTGGTGAAACAGTTCTAGGCTTGCTCAGCCTACCTGAAACCCCTCGTTTAGCTCTTTCCTCTGGCGAGGTCAAGCCCCGCTCCTTTCTTTCTCTACCTTCGGTAATGACCAATCTGCCTTGTGGCACATGGAGTTGACCTGACCCGTAGGGCCGTGGGATTGCAGCCTTTCCCTGGTAAATCCTTCTACCACCCCACTCTCAAACAACCCCTCCCCCCCTTCCAACCTGTAACTATATGGAAGGCCAGCGTGCCTCTTTATAACCAAATAACAGACCTTACAGTGTTCAATAGGGTTCATAACTATGACTGGAGCCGACGGCTTGTGATTGTACCGTTGCCTTTTCATCTTCTCTTGCACCCAAAACAAACTGAACTGCTATGGCACTCTCAAGTGTGTTTCGGTAACACAATTACCGCCTTGACTCGATGTCGTTGAGAGTGATGAGAATAAGACTGTGGAGGATTGGGGTTGCGTGATAGAGACTCTCATTCAGTGAAAAGATGAAAAGACATTGGACTGTTGATGTCGTGTGTGAGAAGGCAGTGTGAAAAAACACCTCATGACACCAGAAGTGTGTGAGTTAAATATCTAGCCACAGACCTTAATTAATTAACAGACCCTGTCCAAGTGAACTTCATTTTGCAGTGGGGCAGGGTAGAGATATTAAAAAACAAAGCAAAGATTCCCTAGAACTGTAACACTGTAAGGAACACCCAAAGGACAGCAGTAGGCAGCGCCATCTCAGGTCCGGCAGAAGACTAAACCATTTGACTGGGTGATCGGTGCAAACATGCTGGGCAATCATTATACCACCAGCCAGCCAAGAGACCAGCAGAACTGTGTCGACTATAAGTGCACTATCCTAAGACCAGGGGAGTACTGCTATCCATTGAGATTTCCAGACCAAAAGACAGTAGATATTATCCATATGGGAGATCAGTAGATCTGTTCACCATTCTAGCTGACCTTAGGACCCGTGGCAAGCCATTATCCAAAGATCATCGAGTCACCTTGAGACTAGACTGTACAGATGTTGAGACCATCAAAATCTCCACCCTGTACGCATCTGAAAATGATTCAGAAATCTGAGACCAACTCTTAAAAAACCTTGCAGATAACCTCCCTGAGACTAGCAGTCCATCAGACTTCTATTCTATGACCAGTGTTTACCCAAAAGGGAATACCATCCTATGACCAAAAGACTGTCCAGTTACCACAAGAAGAGAACCATCCCAAATGGTTTGTCCAGTGTAGACTAGCCGGCCACTACCCCAGGACTTGTAAAACCTGCATCCTGAGATCACCAGGGAACTGCCACGACCCTTTCTACCCAACACAGACAAGTGTACATGTTCAATAGACCCTTTCAACAATAAAAACAAAAACAATGCTGGAACGTTCTATTTGGTTCCCAATCTACTTCCTCTGCATTAAGATAACATATGGAATGTTAAAACGGAAGCCTTGTGGGGCCAATTATGGTGCTGATAATGGAACTCTCTTGAAAGGGTCTATAGTGAGACAAGGACACAGTAGAGACCAGCACAGCAGACACAGGCATGCAAAAAATATAAATAGCAATAATGTAATCCTACTTAGTTGATGAGACATTGAATTTCACACTTTTCCTTTGCTAAACCATCCTAATTTATTAGGTTTTACTTAATCGCACCCTGGTAAGTTTAGCATTTGAGATGTTCTGTTTGGATCTGTTGGGTCTGTTTAACTCACACACTTTTAGGGGGTTCTGTAGACTGTCATCATTGAGGCCCGCGCCTGTGTTGACACCTGATTCCCGTTGCGGTCTTTCCTGTCTATGTTCTCTCCCTTCCTGTGTGTCTACTGCTTCCTGTCTCCACACTCACGTTTGTGTTCTCAGAGGGCTACGATGGCCTGGACGCTACGTCCTTGCTGAATGACGACATCATCGAGGACGATGACGCAGCCAGCTCATCGGCCTATCAGGAGCTGGAGAACTTGGAGCGCGAACATGCCGCGCGCAGTCAGCACAGCACCAGCTCCACGGTAACCGCCATCTCCGTCCCGCCCTCGCCCCCCCGGGGATACCGCGTGCCGCCGCGTCCTCCGCCCACGGAACCCGCCGCGCCCCAGGCACTGCAGGCCTTCAAGGAATCAGCCGGAGTGCTGGCGGCATTTAACATGCAGTGGAAGGAAGAGATCTCCGCCATGCGCTACGAGCTGGCCGAGCTACGCAGAGACGTGTGCGGGGAACTCAAGACCTTCAACAGCAACTTCTTTAAC
Organism: Alosa alosa; assembly: GCF_017589495.1. NCBI lineage: Eukaryota > Metazoa > Chordata > Actinopteri > Clupeiformes > Clupeidae > Alosa > Alosa alosa. The sequence goes on along the minus strand of NC_063196.1, from coordinate 32,980,412 downwards.
TTCACGCAGTGCTACAACATGTGGACCATGTGCCGAGAGGCCGCGGACGGGAGTGGGAGCGGGGGGGGCGGGGGGGGTGGGAGGAGCGGAGGAGGTGGAGGGGGGTCAGGGGCGGGCGGCCCTGGGGAGCGCGTTTCTGTGGGAACGCAGGCAAGCGCGGCACCCGTGCGGCAGGACACGGTGGATGCCTCGGTGATGTGCCAGCCAGAGCCGTCGGTGCTGTGCCAGCCGGAACCGTCCGCCTTCAGCATTCTGGACCTGATGCGGCCGCCCCTCATCACCATCCCCCCTGAGCCCGCCGTGCCCGAGCTCACCATCACCTCCGCCAGCCCCACATCCGCCAGTCCCGCCAGCTCTCGCACCTCCGAGGACTCCACCTGGGACCCGCCCAAGAAGCAGCGCCATCAGCACTACCACCACCGGCCCGAACGCCACGACGGCCGCAGGAGCACCAGCCTCGAGCTCTGGAGTCGCAAGTACCCCAGCGGGCCCATGGCCTACCTGTCCCTCTCGTTCTAGTTGGGATGAGCCAGCAGTCTGCTGACCAGCGTCCTCTGGTTGGGAAGAGTCCGCAGCCAATCAGAGACCAGCGGCCTGCCTGTCTCGCCGGCATTCTAACAGAGAGAGAAGGAGACTAGCGGTTCCACAAGCCACCTGTCTCTCTCTCGGAACTGGCAGCCTCGAGCACCTAGCTGTTTTGTTCTCTGATAGAGGAATCAGCTGACTGATGGCCTACTGGTTCCTTTGGTTCTAAGGGCTGGTTCTAATCAGCTGACTGATGGCCTACTGGTTCCTTTGGTTCTAAGGGCTGGTTCTAATAGCTGGGGGCACTGACCAGTGTTTAGCCTGATGGACGAGTCAGCTTGTGTCCTCATGATTGTGTCTTATAGTGACTGAGCACAGTGTACATGCACACACGCAGACATGCAAATGCCCTCACCAAAATGCAGCCTGTGCTTGTGAGGAAACTTACACAAGACACATACACACACACACACCTGCACACCTTAGCACAGTATTGCCATATCCGTGAAACACGGTCACACACAGACCTGACAGACTAGAGTCACTCACCAAAAGACACTTCCCCACATTCTAACCAACCAGGAACACAACACCAGGAACACACACATTCACCTTGCACAAAATCACACTCACACACACACACACCCTGACCTACCACAGTGACATCAAAATAACATATCTCCTAATTGCATAGACATACAGCCACACACAACATATATATACACCTAGCACAGAATAGCCAACCCTACCCCAGGACGCACACGCACGCACACACACACACACACACAAACACACACACACTCCCGCAGCGTGTGCATTCAGAGGTGAAAGGTGTGTTCTGGGTCAGGGGTAACCCAAAGCGGACACGAGCTGTGCAGGGAGCCAGGTGTTGTTTGTTTATGCATTTAATTTGTGCATGTCTTTAATCTGATATTTTTCAAAAATATCTCTCTCTATATACATACATAGAAATATATATATATTTCCACAGAATGTGTAAAACGATGTCACAAATATCATTTTTTTGACAAATTATGTAAATCAAGTCCCAAAAAGCTTCAATCATTCGTGGCAGATAGTTATCTCGTGATTCCACGCTGACACGACTCAGAAAGTATGAGATCGTCCTGTCAAAATCACTGTGTGTTTACTTGGTGGAAAATGGACCAGTGTCAATATTTATGGAAACACTCTTTATTACTTTCTGTTTACAAATCATGACCACAGGTATGTGTGTAGTGACATTTCACTGAAGTGATCCATCAGAGAGGATGCCCTCTACTGGCAGAAATGTATGTACTTCAGGCAAGGGACAGGACCCAGACAGCTGGCAAAACTATTAAGCCAATCAGGTCAGTTTAAGAAGTGACATCGGACCAATCCAAAGACAAGCCTGCTGGTCAAGAGGAGTTAAATCTCTTGCCTGGATTCAGATTGTCAGTCCTATCATCTTTCCCCTACACTTTTCCTTGACCTTGACGTAAAATGTCATGAGGTCAAGGTGAGATGCGAAGAACTATTCAATATGACTCATTGGGAAAGTGGTGCTTAGAGATCCCCACTGCACTAACTCTAGACTACATAATTGTGTGAAGGACATTGATATTGTCATGGGTCAGGTTTATTGTTATTGTTATTGTTATTATTTGTTCCTGGTGCACTGACTTGTAGGGCACCACTATTTTCTTTTCCTTTTGTAAAGGATGCACCATATTCCCTTTACTAGGAGATTCGAAAGGAAGCACTTTTAGAGACTTCGACTAGGTGTCATCATGGCGGTCACTTTGATAATTCTGTTAGGAACCTTCATAAACAAGAAAGACTATCTGAATCCAGCCCTTGACTCATGTCTTATGAGACTTAAGAGAGGAGCGCTTTACAGGTGTTCGTTAGGGCTACTGAACATGTAAATGTCATTCCTTATTAGATAAGATGTTCATTGAGTTGTTTTTTTAAGAAACAAAGCTCAATTGTTTACACCCACTTATCAAGAAAACAAGATGTCACTCTGCAATTCAAGCTTCTTCTTAATATGTCTACGCAAGAGGGCAAACATAATGGTTAGATAGCTAGGAACAAAACCTTAGTAAAAATCTGTTGCTATTAATTGCAGAGAATAACTTCAGAGCAAAATATTCACATACTTGGGCCCCTTTTGCACTGCCCTGTAGTGGAGGGAAGCTAGGATGCCTATCTAGGGTGCCCCTTTTCCTTCACTACAGTATGTAAACAGCACCCAAAAGATGCACTTCGGAGAGCAAGGACACAAGAGTGTGATGATGAATCGGAAGCTATAGCAGACGAGTAGAGAAGAGAAAGATGCTTGGACGATCTTATGAATCAAAATGGCGCCCCCATTTTATATCCCCACTGTGATGTGTTGACAGAGAGAAAGAGGGCGAGTGTTTGTGAGCCTTAATTAAACGTCATTAAAGAGCTGATCACTAAACAGAGGCTTGGATTAGCGTAAAGATCTGTGTGAATACTGAAAACTACAGGAAGATCAGTCATGATGTCTGCTTATTCCACTGTTTGGTTGAATTTCCCCATTCTCATGTATTCTTTAGATTGTGTAATAACCGTATGTTATTTGCACACCTATGAAGTAGCTCCAGTTTTTTGGCCGTATCACACTTGTATATTAATTCACCGAACTCCTTGTGAAGTTTAAATTAACTGTCACGTTGCATCAGAGCTGTAAAATACAGACGTTATTACAGAAAGAAATGCATTTACGAGGTGTAGGCTTACGGCCCTCTGTTGGCGCGTCGGTAGGGTTGCCAACCGTTCCTAATATGGAATCGTCTCATATTTGAAAGGAAAAAGATGTGTTCCGTATTGAACTGATATGGAACACATTTTGTTCCGTATTATTGAGAATCAACTCAGTGCAAATCCATGAAGATCAGTATAATAAGTTAGACTATGAACGAAGAATGCACGATTCGTATGAGATAAAGGGAAACCTGGCTGCTGTCATTTTTCCCTCTCGGCTTGTCTGTCATCACTATCCCAACAGAGAATGCACTTTTAATTTGAGCCACTTTTTTTTCTTTTCATTTGAGCCACTTATTTTTTTCTGTGATATCTGCCAGTCCAGTTTGATACATATACGTTTTTTGGTTTTAGTAGAATATAGGCTACAAACAGTTATTTCTTTATTAAGTGTTTTTGCATCAAAATGATTCTTGTTTTGCACCGGATAGAAAATGAGTAGGCTAGTAGGCTACATTAATTCAATACGGAGCCCTGGAGGCATCATTGCAAGAATTTTTGTAATTGCACATTGCAAGAATTTTTTGTATATCATGAGAAAAACCTGGTCTTGTTAGCAAAATGTTCCTGGGAATGTTTTCGCAGACCCAGCCAAACGTACAGTACCACCAGGTACGTTTCTGAGGTGCAAACTAGCCAATGGGGGTGCTACAGAGAGGCGTTTAGACATTGTTTACTACAGTTGGGTCTGGTCAAACTAGATTGTAGCTTACACGAGCTCAGAAGTATTCTTTGGTTACCAAACCAAAGTTTTGAATTAATGGTGCCTATTTATCGCTAAGTTTTACATCCATCTTGGTTGCAGCCCAGGGATTTTAGCTCAATTGTCAACACGCTTCCGACACGACTTCAGCTCCGTGGCGCAGCTGTTCGCCCGTTCGAATCCGGCCGTGTGCCAAGTCTGGTCTTCGTGCATTGTGTTGAATTGCGCGGCTTGGCCGGACTCGTTGTGTGCACACGGCCGAACTCGACCCCCCCCCTCGTTCCTTATCCATATCAGGAAGTTGCTAACCCTACGCGTTGGGGGCTGATTTACCACCTCGAACGTGCATTTCTTTCTGTGAACTGAACGCTGTGTCGTCCATTATCCCACATAGTTTCCAATCAGCTCTGGTGAATCAAATGATTCATTATAAGGTGCATACTGTGCATACCTACCCTGGCTGAAGATATGTATGAATGTTTGTTTAAAATGTTCCTGTGTTTCATTTGTGCACAGCAAAAAACACACTGGCGGTGTCTGAAACATCAGACAGCATTTAGGCCCATCGACTGGGTCTCCAGAGAAGTGTAGCTAGAATAAGCTGTTTTACAAGATAACATAGCACATACAGTTGGTAAAATTGCCTATTATGTCTACCATCAACATTAACATGTTAGTGTGTGTATGGTAATTGCAATTCATTACAATTTCTTCAAATCTATTAGCTCAAATTTAAAAACCAAAAAGAATAATCCATTCAAAACTTGATACACTGTGTTGTAGCCACAAATAGCCTTCATTGGAGTAGATTCATTTTTACTTTTTTTCTAATTCTTCTTCTTCATGGTAGCATTAGCAACATTTCACCAAAGCATCAGGCATCTGTTTGCGCAACATTATGTAAGCTACACAAGGCACGTGTTGTGACTAAGACTATAGCTAAAGGCTAGCTTGTAAGGTAACTGAAGTTATTTAAAATGTTTATGGAATGGGCCCTTTCACAGAAAAAAAGTATAATTCCTCCCATAAGTATCATTCCATATTGCCAAGTAAGTTGCAGCCATGTATGGCATTCATACAGAAGCCTGTCAGTCAACTTCAACCTTTTTCAGTACAGGGGTCATTCTATAATTCAGGGTACATTTCAAGTGTAGAGAGAAACCAAAACATGTAATGACTTTTTTATCATTAAACTTTTTTATAGTCATAGAACACACTTCAAAGTTAACATGACAAGTATTTGCTGAGCTTAAACCTGTAAGACTTCAAGTATTTATTTGAATAAATTATGTAATAACACAAAAATCTGTCAACTCTGTTAGAGACAAACTAAATGATATATATTTAGCAAATGTGATACATTTTTTAATTATGCCTTCCCTAAGAGAACTTTGGTCTCTACAGTCACTGTAGCAACTTTGAATCTGATAAGATCGCTCACTTTTTGTCCTGAGATAAAAAAAAAAAAAACCACATTCGACTGGCAAGTTTCCAAGAGGTACATATTTTTTTAAAAAAGGTAGCTTTTACACACATATATATATATATATATATATATATATATATATATATATAAAAAGAAAATATGTGGTAAAAATATTAGTTGTAACACATCTTCTGATTTATATTTGAAACAAAAAAACATATTTACCCATCATTTTAAGAGCAAACTCTTAAATTAGCAGAGTTGACACTCATTAAATGCTATTGAAAACAGAGTTGAGACCACATCATTGTCAACTCTGTTAATGATATGTCAAATCATCAATCTATGCAGAATTAACACAGAATTAACAGAGTTACTGCATACTAAAACTAGTTGCATGATATGTATAAAACCAGAAATTAATGGCTTTTAATCATATTATTGTTTTTTTAAAAATTGAGTGAGAGTTTCACTCCAATAACGCAATAACAGAGTTTACGGATAATTACTCTACTGTTGGTGTATCCTCAACATTTTATTCAAATAAATGAGAGAAGAAGCTTAACATATCTCACTGCCTTTCCAGTTTCCTGTCAGAGGAATTGGCATCTGTCTGTGTAGGCATCATGCTTCATATTCAAAGTCTGTGTAGATTTTAAGCAGTTTTATAACAGAGTTGACAAGAACTTTGAGATGGACCAAAATTATATATTTTTTAAACTTAAATCTTGCATAATACAGAAAATACACAATGTATAAAACTAATGTTATAACAATTAGTAAATTAATCTCCAAAAAATAGATTGTTAGACTTAACATCATGTTTAGTCAAGTTGAATGAATGACTGTAGTCGGAGACAGTCAATAATATGGGGTGTAGAAGTAATTTAGTTAATATTTTGTGGATAAATTGGGTCTAAAATAAAATAAAGCATTGTTATTCAAATGCATAATTGCATAATTGTTCAAAATTCAAAATATGCATAATTGTTCAAAATTGATTCATTATGATTTATTTTTTTGCTAATAACTAAATCTTTATCATGGAGACGGGAAATGTACCCTGAATTATAGAATGACCCACAGACTGAAAATGTGAATATGGAGCTATAGTTAGTAGTGGGAACGACAATGTGAGAGAGAAAAAACCTAAACATAGCGTGATGGCTATTGTTGGAGTTTGAGACTGGTGTGTTCGGCTTCTCAGTAGCAGGTTTTTCCTAAATGGACAGAGAGTTTGGTTTGTGAGTGGAATTATCTGGAATGATTGTATTATCTTTACTAGGAGAGTCTGGATGTAATGACGTCTGATATACTTTCTGCACCCTCCCAAACAAAGGCAACTCCTTAAATTGTTCAACATTAATTATTCTCTGAACAGAAGTAAGAATAAAGGTCTGATCACCAGAACTACATTCTAACTCACAAGAAGGAGTCTACCTTCCCAACCTAGAGAGTTAGCAACTACGTTTTAGCTACTTTTGTACATTACAAAGAGGGTTTAATTTCAGTACATATCAAATATATATATATATATATATATATATTCCTTCATATATTAATCATATATAACACATATTAAGATAGCAATGCCCAATAGATTTTCATCTATTTTATGCATTTTACCAAAATGAACATTCCTGTTAGATGTTAGAAACTGTGACCATATCAAAACCACTAATGAAGCATGCTATGCACAGACCAGCCACTAGACTACACATTACAGTACCACACACACACACACACACCATCAGTTACACTGCCACCAACCATACACACATTACAGTAGGCCTACACACATGCAGTCAGTCACACTCAAGCATACACAAATTCCACAGCACCATGAAAACTACTGCACACACACAATGTAGCACTACACAAACAGACAGACACTCGTAGACCTAATGGCTCTGTTTGTGCCATGTTAATAGATAGATAGATAGATAATTTATTCATCCCAAGGGACATTTTAGAATTTTTATTACCCACCTATGCCCACCGTAAGGAGTGGTGTGGCATCTAACTAAAGAGAGTAAAATATATTTTATCTGATTTAAAAGGCTTTCCCATTCAGGCCACAGGTTATACTGTGAACTGCGTTGCCATGGCTGGGCAGGCATGCCCACAGTCCCGATTAAGGCAGAGACTTAAGAGGTCTTGACCAAGGCCATGTTTATAGGGCTTCATGAACAAGGCCATGTTTATAGAGCTTCATGAACAGGGCCATGTTTATAGAGCTTCATGAACAGGGCCATGTTTATAGAGCTTCATGAACAAGGCCATGTTTATAGAGCTTCATGAACAGGGCCATGTTTATAGAGCTTCATGAACAAGGCCATTGTGTCACACCCTGGAATGTATTCAGCAAGAAAGACCCACAACATCATCCTTACGTAATAGAAAGGGAAAAAAGAGCTACACTTACTGACACACCTGCAATAGCTTTGAGGAGCTACTTTCAGCCTGTAGAAGTGGCGCGGTGGGCCGAGAGCAGGTGTCCCAGACCTGACCCCACACACGACCCTGAGCAGCTCCTCATAAACACAGATGAAGTCGAGACTGAACCACCATACCAGTGGTCTGGCTGTGTAGGACTGCTAGGTCGTTTTAGCCTGGAAGAGGGGGTGGTGTTTGTGACCGAGATGGCAGCTGCTAGTCTCGCTAGGGTGTCATGGCAACCATAGGATATGTAATGCCTTCCAGATAGAAGTATGGCATGTTACATTTATAAGAAAAAGTCATCTCCAATGTTGCACACATTTTATTTAATGGTGGTTTTCATACAGTATGTAACTCCCTGTCCTCTATGCAGGTATATGGAGGAGAGACATCACATCGGGAAATGGGAGGGGAAATCATATATAATGATTTAAATGGTATATTAATCATATATAATGGTGCTCAGTCTCATCTTTCAAGGATGCCTCAAACATTCATTCTATGCAAAGCCGGTGTATCATATCTTTCATTTGATTTGTTTGGATGTCATGCAGTTGAACTATGTGGCATGTGCTCATTTATAGACAGTCATATAGCACTTTGAGATGTATTTGCAGGTATGCTTATATGCTAGTCAGTTTGCCATGTTCAGGTTTTCTCATATACTGTATTAGTGAGATTGTTATTTGCAGGTATACTCATATTCCAGCATCTGTGATGTTAGCATCATATTTAATCATTCATCTTGAAGCTGTTTTTAATCAGTTCATTTTCCGTGTTTAGGCTAAGCAAAGCTAGAGATATGTGGGGGTCATTAAGTCCTCGCTGTGCTGGTCAGAATCCACTGATAACCACTGATTATTGTAATAAAAGAACAGTTAGACGTAACAGAAACAGGCTTATGTGTTCATGAATACAACTGCAGTTGCCCTTTATGTGCAAAAATGTATAGTGTGCCCAATTCCACAAGATATACTGGTCCTTGGGTCACTTAAAAATCAACATAGTAGGCCACACTACTAGCTTTAGCAGACACTATACAGTGTTAGCATTATTAGCAAAATGTCTATCTTACACAGACGCCAGGGTGTCTGTTTAACCAATATCGTTAGTTGGTGCTGAGACAGGTGACTGTCATTTGCCATATAGTGTTTAGTACAGACATAGATCTTAGATAACCATTTCCCTAACGCCAAAGTTTTTAGCATTTGCTCATAATAGGTGACCAGCATAGAGAGATTTTGCGCTAACACGAGTGACTGTTCGAGCAGTTTTTGCAAACCTAGCCGACTGCTACTGAGGCCTTTGGTGTACATTGTAGCCAACACAGCGTCAGACTAGCGGTGACATCAGCCACCTGACAGGTGAAGTTTGCTGTTGGTACAGGTGATGTTTAGAGAGTTTGCTGCAAACAGGTTTGGTGACTCACAGGACAGGTGATGTTTTTAGCGTAAGTCTGCCTCACTATGTAATACATTTTTCTGCTGTTGCAAAAAGGAAGGTTCCTCACACAGGCTATGCAGGCATCTAGGATAACTCACTTTTTATTTGAAGCAGGGATCTAGGATAACTCACTTTTTATTTGAAGCATGCAGGCATCTAGGACAACTCACTTTTTATTTGAAGCAGGGATCTAGGATAACTCACTTTTTTTTGTAGCATGCAGGGATCTAGGACAACTCACTTTTTATTTGAAATATTGAATGTGATTTGAATTAACACATTTTCAAAAGCATCTGTTGATGTCAGCTATTTGCAGATGTTTTGGTAACTGATGTATCTGTAACATAACTGGTGTAATGCTATTATTAATCATTGTTTCATATAAATTATGATAAGTTAGTGACTTTTTTCAGTCACTACGAGACAGATTATAACCCAAATGCACAAATTAGTGTTTAGTGTCACAGCCAAGTTTAGTGCCACAGCCCATCCCCTAACTATGAGTGTGACTTGGGAATGTGGAGTAATTGACTCAGGAATCAGGTACAAGAATATATGTTATTATTATATACATATATAATCTATGTCATATGATAATGTTATATAAAATACATCTACAGCCCTTTCAAATATTAAAAATACTAAAATAGTGCCACAGTCGCCCATTTAAATCAGATATCATGTCTGTAAACAACTTTGTCTGAATACCATTACCACAGTTTGGGGACCCAAACTACACTTGCCTTCCTGGTACACTTACTTTCTAGGGTGATACATCTTACACCACTTGTGAATGTTAACATGTTCCAGTCACAGAGGGGCATTAAATATAACACCTATGGATCTGAATGATACTCCAAACTTCCCTCTACTGGGGCCCCAGTTCTACAATTAAAATGAGACTAATTTATTAGTAATTATTAGAATATTGAACAATGAACGAAACGAGGAGAATACTGATGACACATTTCTCATTCCTGATAACTGAAATATAGGTGGCCTCAAGTAGCTTCACAATTACCCACAATGCATCGGTAGCATTGGTATATTTGTATTTCCAAATTGGCATTTGTATGAGCAGGTGGGTTAACAGAAACAGAAACACTGGCAATGGTTACTGCTGATATCTATACTTACATATACAACCAATTAGATTACTCATTGAAGCATCTCAAAATGATGTCTTTGTCTGTGATGTTGGTGTGTGTCTTTAGACTGTTCATAGCACCTTCCATGGGGAGAATGCATAGCTTGTGTGTTACACATGGTCACTAGGCCATGTGGCAGAAATCATAAAGACTTTATAGAAGTATTAACAGAATTGTCTTTCCGTTGTATGAAAATGAAATGATGTAGATGTGTTCAAATAGATTGAGATGAACTGCAGGATGTGATAGTGTGGAGTGAGAGAGAGTGTGTGTGGGGGGGGTTACATTATGTGCAATCAGATAAGGTAATTACTGTGGAATGGCTTCTTTCAAGGATGTGTGTGTGTGTGTGTGTGTGGAGTGGAGTAAATCTCTATGGGAGGTGGACCTCTCTTTACTTTACAGTTATCAATTTAAAACCACAACAGAGATTGCAACTTAATATTTGATAGTGTACAAGAGTGTACAACAAGGTTTCATTACAATTTTCTTACCCCTTTACTTGTCATGATGGAAAAAAAATAATCATGTCAGTGGTTGACAGGTAGGAAACTGAAGTTATTTTGAACGGTCATCATTTGCTTACATCTGTAGCTATTGATTGCTTTATGTACATTTTTACTGTGGGAATGTGTTTGGAAGACGCCTAAACAGGCCACCTTTTCATGTTTACATTAGCAACGAAGCTGCCATGGCGATGTGGTTGTTATGACATGTTGAACGGAACATAAGACCATCTAATGAGGACATGGCAAAGAGAGAGGAATGTGATCAGGGCAAGGGGAGAACTTGTGAGACTGGAAGAGGTGCGCTACAGGTATCCTCCTCTCAGATCAACTGTCTGTCTCCCTGCTTCCTCTTGTGTGCGCTGTGGTGGTCACTCCAGAACATTTGACCTGCCAAGTCTTCTTTTTTCTTGAACTTTTCTGGCATTTCAATGGTATTTTCTTTTGTTTGTTTTTCATACGTTTGATTACTTGAATGCTTACTGTGATGCTTAAATGTGAATTTATGGTTGATGGTTCATAAGTTGTATATTTTTTCATAAACCAATATATGAGACATTGAAACCAACTCAAAAACACTGTTCTCTGGCTTGATTCCACAGACACCACTGGGTGGGGTTTTCATGGTTCATGGTGTCACTCTGCGAGCTGGGTGGCTTAACACAACTGGATTTTCATGGGGCTCATAGCTTTAATCTCAAACCATGCATCCAGCACAATGACAATGGCCAGCAATATTCACACAATATTCTCACAAGAACCAAATGACCACGGTTCATTCAGAGCACCACATATCCTTGGCTCAGAGTAGCCATGTTCCACATAATGATAGCAGATGCCAGTAATTCAAATATGTAAACGTGTCCGCTCACTTATGACAGATAGAGAGGCTATAACTGCTATGTGTAATGGGTTATATCAGAAGGCCCCTACCAGTGATCTGTGGCCCTATACTCAACTGTGCACTCGCAACATAAGGAAGTCGTTAAGGTAGAGGGTGATTAACCACCAACACTCATGTCCCATGCTAGCAGTACTCCATCCCAGCCGAAAAGCCATGCTACAATGCTACAATTACATTTGTTTCAACACTGAAAAGCCATGCTACCATGCTACAATTACATTTGTTTCAACACTGAAAAGCCATACTACAATGCACTGAAAGCCATGCTACAGTGCTCCAGTGCTACAATGCTCCAATTACATTTGTTTCAACACTGAAAAGCCATGCTACAGTGCTCCAGTGCTACAATGCTCCAATTACATTTGTTTCAACACTGAAAGCCATGCTACAGTGCTCCAGTGCTACAATTACATTTGTTTCAACACTGACTGTGTAGGTAGAACTGTAGCTGCAACATGCCGTTGGTAAGTAAAACCCTGTTCTAAAACAATTCCTATTTTCTCCAAATTAGGCAGCAACACTTTGGAATCTCCACTCATGAATTAGAAGTCAAGCCCAACGGCAAAATCCTATATTTGACTTTTTAAACCTGATAAAGCTGGTAAAGTTCCGCTTTAAAATCTACTCTGTTAGAGAAGTCCTTATCTCTCATGGAAAATACAGTGACTGAATTTGTTCAGATGTTTTCTCCAAAGTTCTGATCAACTCTTTTACATTGGCTTTATTCTGGATTAAACTCATAAAACGCATTTCCTTAGTCATTTATCCTACATCAATGGATTAAACCACTTTTGAACCAACTGGTTTAAATGTATGTTTTTGGTTAGTAAAATAATCTCTAGATTAAACTGAAATAGTTTTTCAATCCAAAACAAGCAGGCCAAACATAATGCAGATATGATTAAAATAGCTCCTTTAAGTTGTTCTAAGTTGTCTCCCTCTTCTTGTCCTATAGGTCGTATATTAGCAGAACGAAGTAGGCGGGATGGTACGTGTGATGGGATCCCCTCTTCAAATGTTTCTCCATCCCATTTAAATCAGTTGTCAATATTCCTGGATCAGAATAAAAGCGTAGATATTAACAAATAATGATTTACTAAGATTTGGTCCTGGATATAAATGTGCATAAACTGTATGTTAAAGTAAGTTTTGTTTATTTAAATGTGTCATGTCACTTTATAGACATTATTGGAGACATAGCTACTCAATACATTGTTGCTTAAATATTGAGTTGATACATTTCAAACTATACCCTGGACGGATTTTATTTAATAATTCACACAACTGACTACACAATGACTACACTAACAACCATACAATCTGGAAATAAATCCCACAGGAGCCTGCAAACCTCTGGTGTCCTGCAGCCAGAGGCCTGTGTATGTACCAGAGTCTGTGCACAAATCTAGCGATAACCTTTCTACGTATTACCTTTATAAACAGCATCATATTTCCTGCCTTCTGTTCTAGAAGTAGAGCTCTTCAGTGCTCAGTGCCATTCCAAAAGGAGATCCTAGAGAGCAGTTTTTTTGGAGCAATGTACACCAAAATCCTACCCTAATCCTACCCTACCCTTAATATCCTACCCTAATCCTACCCTACCCTTAATATATACCATAATCCTACCCTAATCCTACCCTACCCTTAATATCCACCATAATCCTACCCTAATCCTACCCTACCCTTAATATATACCATAATCCTACCCTAATCCTACCCTACCCTTAATATCCACCATAATCCTACCCTACTCTTAATATCCACCAAAATCCTACCCTACTCTTAATATCCACCAAAATCCTACCCTAATCCTACCCTACCCTTAATATCCACCAAAATCCTACCCTAATCCTACCCTACCCTTAATATCCACCATAATCCTACCCTACCCTTAATATGCACCATAATCCTACCCTAATCCTACCCTACCCTTAATATCCACCCTAATCCTACCCTACCCTTAATATCCACCATAATCCTACCCTACCCTTAATATCCACCATAATCCTACCCTAATCCTACCCGACCCTTAATATCCTACCCTAATCCTACCCTACCCTTAATATCCACCATAATCCTACCCTACCCTTAATATCCTACCAAAATCCTACCCTACCCTTAATATCCACCATAATCCTACCCTAATCCTACCCGACCCTTAATATCCTACCCTAATCCTACCCTACCCTTAATATATACCATAATCCTACCCTACCCTTAATATCCTACCCTAATCCTACCCTACCCTTAATATCCACCATAATCCTACCCTAATCCTACCCTACCCTTAATATCCACCATAATCCTACCCTAATCCTACCCTACCCTTAATATCCACCATAATCCTACCCTATATTAATACTACATATACCATAATCCTACCCTACCCTTAATATCCACCATAATCCTACCCTACCCTTAATATCCACCAAAATCCTACCCTAATCCTACCCTACCCTTAATATTCACCATAATCCTACCCTACCCTTAATATGCACCATAATCCTACCCTAATCCTACCCTACCCTTAATATCCACCCTAATCCTACCCTACCCTTAATATCCACCATAATCCTACCCTAATCCTACCCGACCCTTAATTTTTAATATCCTACCCTAATCCTACCCTACCCTTAATATCCACCATAATCCTACCCTACCCTTAATATCCTACCAAAATCCTACCCTAATCCTACCCTACCCTTAATA